>NC_089582.1:72910928-73141130 GCF_019320115.1 Miscanthus floridulus | reverse complement strand
AGGTAAATTCATCCACCGCCATCACCATCAGCTCCGCCTCCCAGCGGCCAGCGCCGCTTGCCTGACTCCCCCGCCGTACCGAAACGCGACATGTGTGGGCTCCCGGGCCGGTGCACCGGTGCCTCAGGCTCTGTGTGCGAGACGTGGGTTCAGGACGGCAGCGTGGTTCTGCAGGCAGGAGACTAGAGGAGAGGCGGCAGCGTTCCAACCAGCCTCGGAAGTCGGAAGTCACGGAAAATGGCGCCGCGGGCGCTCGGCAAGGCAGTCCAGGACCTGCCGCGCTTGTCTCGCCTGGCCCGTAGGACAATCGAGGTCACGGAGGTCGGCAGAGCTGGGCAGGCCGAGAGGGCCCTCGAGCTGTTCGAGGCAATGCCCGTGAAGAGCCAGGTGTCCTGGAACGCCGCGCTGGCCGCGCTCGTCGACGCCGGCCGCACCGACTGGGCGCTCTCCTTCTTGCGGGAGATGCCCAGGAGGAACGCCACCTCTTACACCACCATGATCGGGGGCCTCTCTCGCGCCGGCAGAGCCGCGGCCGCCGAGGCGCAGCATCTCTTCGAGGAGCTCCCACTGGATCAGCACAACGTCTTCACCTGGACGGCCATGGTGTCGTGCCACGTCCGGAACGGCGAGCCTGGTAAGGCGGTGGAGCTCTTCGTGGCGCTCTATGCCAAGTTCTTTGCGCGGGGGGTGCTGCCCAATGCGCACACGTTCAGCTCCCTGCTCAAGGCCTGCGTGGATGTCCAGTCACTAGCCATGCTGTTGCAGCTCCATGGGCTCACCTTCAAGCTCGTGGACGAAGGGAGCAGGCATTGTTTCGTGTGGAATGCTTTGATTGATGGGCATGCCAAGCTGGGTGCACTGTCGGACGCCGAGAAGGTGTTCTACGGGATGCGGTACAGGGACATCTGCTCTTGTAACATCATGATGGACGGATATTCCCGGCATAAGCTCGTCGACAGGGCTCTTGATCTCTTCAGAATTATGAGGAAAAAGGATGCCTCCACGTGGAACATCATAATATCCTGCCTGGGGGAGAATAGCCTCGGAGAAGATGCTCTCCGCCTCTTCATTGATCTGGTCAGATCGGATGGCCATTGTGGTGGCAATGCCAAGGTTTTAAACCCCTCAATATACACAACAGTTCTGCACACCTGCTCAGTGCTGGTACTGCTTGCGTTTGGGAGGCAAGTGCATGCACGCACCGTAAAGGACGGGTTTGGTCAGAGTAACGTCTTCGTCAGCAATTCTCTGATGAGCATGTACAGCAGCTGCGGTGCGACGCTTGATCTCGAGCAGGTGTTCGAAGAAATGACTGTCAGGGACGTCGTGTCATGGAACTCGTTGATACGGGGGCTTGGTCAGAACGGCCTTGGGAGGCAAGCTCTGGCAGCTGGAGAGCGCGCCCTGGAACTCGGTATGTACAATGGCAACACCTTCATCTCCATCCTTACATCCTGCAGCCACGCCGGGCTGGTTGTGGAGGGGTTGAGCTACTTCGATGCAATGGCCAAGAAGCATGGCGTGGAACCAACATTTGACCACTACATCAGTGTCATCGATCTCCTCGGCCGTGCTGGGAGGCTTGAAGAGGCGTACGACCTGCTCCGGAAGATGCCGTTCGCGTCGAACGCGTTAGCGTGGCGTACTCTTCTGCACTCTTGCTTGGCCCATAAGAACAGCGCCATGGGAAGCATCGCGGTGCAGGAGCTGAGAGCGCTGCAGCCCGATGGTGGCGCCGGGAACTATGAGAGACTGGTGCAGGGCTGCAGAGGCAGCACGGCTGATGAAACTCAGGCTGGAAGCGAGAAGAGTGCTGATCACACGCCTGGGTGCAGCTGGGTCACCTGAGTTTCTGAACATCAAGGGCCGAAGCTGCATCTGTAGCTTCACCTGTGGCCTGCCAAGAATCAGCAGCAAGGCTTGTTATTTGCAAAGTCTTGTGCGAGTCGTGATGAATGACCTGGAATCATGAATCGAGTCCACGGCATCAAGAGATATAAGCCAGAAGTCGGAAACAACAATTCTGGCAATCTGCCATGCTGAGTGAACGGCTGGACGCAGAAGAAGATTAACTGTCGAAGCATCATTGGAAAATGTGATCTGGAGGAGAACACGGGCAGTGCAAGGGCTAATGTTAAACAATTTTGTGTATGCTAGAAGAAGTTCAGAAACAGTGATTCTGGAAAGTGACATGTTGAGTGAACACAATTTTGTACAATTTTAGACAATATAGATTTACACAGAATGGCCTCTTAAAGTTGAAGGAACGAACTGCAGCAATATTTGGGTGTCAAGCATTCAAGCTGAATAGAATAAGTAAATTACGTTGTAAATTGATGGCGTCATAGCATAGGAGGTGTCTAAAGCTTTTATTATTAAATGTTTTTATAGATTCATTTCAGATAAGAATTATATCACCGTCAAAATATGCACTTCGCAATGTGTGCCTCCATGATTTCTTTTGCATTAGACTTCTAAAACCCAGTAAGATTGTGATATTGTGAAATTTCCTTTGAAACAAATATAAACATATGATTTTTAATGTTTTCATTTTATCTTATTAACATACATTAACAATCGAATTGTTAAAAGTTTGGCCACACACGTCTTAATAAACGAATCAAATTTACATCCAGTTGATCAAGCTTACATCCAGTCACAAGTTAACTGAACCAGAACCAAACGTACTAGGTGTAACGAGTTGATTACAGAAGAATATATAGCTATCAGAAACGAGACATGATTTGTGCTGAGCTGACGTACAGAAGAATATGTAACTATCAGAAACGAGACATCATTTGTGCTGAACCGTTTTGCTGCCACTGTTCGCTTACACTGCCATTTAGTCCTGTAAACGTTACACAATGTCTTGCTATGTCCTTTTAATCAGCCGTTTAATCACCCTCTAGTTCAGCATGATTAGAGGCGGATTGGTTGGCTCCCAAAATATGCAAGCCGAAGATTTGGCAAGCCATGATTTTAGCAATTGTTTGATTTACTACCAAAAACTTATCGACCTCTCATATTTGGCTTGCCAAATTCATAACAAACTTTTAACATAACTTTGGCTTACCGAATCCTTACGTGACAAATTTTAGCCACAAACCAATCGGACCCCAAAAAGTTAGACCGTAGGCTAACATTGGCTGGTATCACGAGCCGAGGTTGTAAATCTTACATGCTTTCTTAAAAGCGGAGGTAATCACGAAAAAACAAAGCAGCACACTTATAACCTTAAACGTTTATTTTTTCATCCGAAACAGTGTTTTTCTCTCACAAATTCCTCCAGCATTCCTTCAAACCATCCAAATTTCTCCAAAATACAGACAAGCGCCAAAATTCAGACAAGCGAACAGGCCCATAGGGTTTGGAAGAATCTGAATGGTTTGGAGAAATGCTGAAGGAATTTGTGAAAAAAAAACACTGTTCCGGATGAAAAAATAAGCGGATGAAGCCGGGTTTAAGGACACGGGGCCATACTATCACAGCAATTTGCATTAACTAAGGCAGCTTTCTGACTTTTTTTTTCACTACAGTTGTTCTATTAGACGACATCACTTGACTTCAACTAATTAAGGGAAAAGGCTAGAGTTTAATTACAAAGGAACACAATGGGGGAAAAAATGAAGACTACTTTCCCGTTCATTCTTGTTATCATATTGTCGAATGTCGATTGGCTGCACAGAACAGAACCAGCAGCAAGATGTTGAAAACCCCTCCCGTTGATGCGTCATGATCTATAAGACTATACAAGAAACTCATCTATCCAGAAAATCTTTGCAGCAGAACCTGTGCGCTGCTGGCCAAAACCATGTGACGGCATGGTTAAAGGATCAGCAAGCTCGAAGCATCTGCATCCATCAAAGTGTTATCAGTTGTAGAGTTTATGTACCAGCTATATACTAACAAAGGACGGGTTCACTATACCATGGAAGCAGCATTCCTGCTTCTCATTGATAGAGTGACAGCATCGAGAAAAGCCTTTGCAGCTTCAGCATCATTTTCTGCAGCCTCTGCAACTCTTGCTGCTTCCTCAGCTTCTGCTATTGCTACTTCTGCCTCGGCAACTGCCTTGGCAGCAAAGGCAGCTGCCTCCTCCTTGGTCATGCCTTTCATCTTCTCCAGTTCAGCAACCACTTGAGGCTTAGTTAGCCGTTTAGCGTTATTATTTTCTGTGTCCATCCCTTTAGCAGAGGATACCTTAGCGCTTATTCCACCCGAGGGAGGTGAACTTGGTGCAATTCTGAACTTTTGGTTTACCTACAATCATGATTCAAATAGTATGCAGCTTGAAGTCTGGCCCCACTTTTATATTTCTAAAAAGACGACCCAGGGAAGGAGGGAGGGAGAGACCTTGATTAATTTTCCGGAATTAACCAATGACTTCAATTTTGTAGATAGCAGGCGTTGAAAATCAGCAGGTGGCCAGTATTGGTCCTAAACATATAGTCAATTTAAGTTAAATCCGTCCGTAAAAGAAAAGGAAATAAAGGATTGCTCAAGTTAGCAAAAAATCAGCACAGATGCTTCATACAAAAGGATGAGACAATTCCCATTACAGAAAGCAGTCACCAGAAAATAAATAGCAGGACAGCTGATGTAAGTAAGTTAAACAAAACACAAAATAAAACAAGTGAGCACTGAGCACACTATAAATTGATATCCACAAACCTCAATATATGCAGCAATGGCTGCCTTATTGGACCCAGAAGGCTCGTTAAGCTTCCTTATAGCTTCTAATATGAGATCATCGAGCCTGGAAAAATGACAGACATACATAAAATACACTGGATGACCAAGCATCAAGAAAGCAGTATGCTGAATAAATTAAAGAGTTGGACAGTAACAATTGAAGTAAAATGAAAAGAGTAATGTGGACTCCAACTGCTGAACAGATATGCTATCACAAGTAAATAAACAAAATAATAATGATATGTAATTATGTACTAATAAACATGTTACACAAAAGTATCAACATTCATAGCAAGACAACCTCTGTAAGGAATTGAACATTAGGAAGAGCACAGCATGCGTGGAACTCAGAGGATGTGTGTGTGTCAACTGTATATATTCACAAACAGTTTCCTTTTTAGTTTACTTGAAAATTTTGCTCCAGAATCCAGATGTATTGCACACCATAGGAACAAATTATGACACTACCAGAACATCTCAATATAGCACAGACCATAGAGGAGGCGAAAATGCTAAAACTGTTATGCAGTATCAGAAGATGAATAACAAATGTGGATACATCCAATAATGTCCCAAAGTTGGCTTGACTGAACGTAATCAACTGACATGTGTTGCAGACTACAAATAGCAAGGAAGATAGATATATATGTTCGTCACTTAATCTTTGTTACCATAATGTCTAAACCATAATCACAGGGGTCAGGGTCGGGCGCGTTCTGCAACCCCAGGACATCATCCCAAATCAAGGGTCGGGTCAAGCAAGGTCAACATCCTGATTCTGTCTAGGTCACCAATCCACTGTGGCAGGAGTACACTGTACACCACAGATCCAGAGGGCTGTAATGAGGTACAGGGGAGAGGAGGGTTTATGTTGCTGAGACATGGGAGACAGCTAGTGTTGAACATGACTACCAACAATCATGGACATGACCGCACGACTTGGGGAGCAGCAACATCTGATGCAAGACTAAGCCTTTGCCAATGAAACTGGGTGCACAAAAGAGAAGAGGACATTGTAGGCAATCAATTTCACTACCACCTGGTGCAAGATGTTGGCTAGCCGTGGTTGATTCGTGACTAGTGGCATTAGGTTGCCTGAGCAGAGAGAAGGCGAGGAACAAGAAAGGGAGGCTGCGTGATTGAGCATGACTGTCACACGGTTACATTAGGTGGGTAGTGTGTTGGATTTGTATTCTTTGTATTGATTTTCTGTAACTATTTGTGCATGGGATATCATGGCTCATCGACCCCAAATCCAATTATCGACCCAGATTGATTGGATTCCATTGTTCCGAACTACCACCTTCGACCCATGTTTTTAGATACCGACAACCCTGAACCCTCGCCCCTCTGCCCCAATCAGATTTTCTGTGACTGGTTCAAACATAGAGGGCATGTCCAACTTGTAAGTACAGTCCGGTCAACATTATTAATCTGTTTTCTTTGCGAGAATGATTTAATGACTGTGTGCACATAGCCCACCATTGGCATATTGGCCATAAGGGTTTAACATGTGCATGTGCATAGTCTTCTGTTTCTATTATGATCACCATATAATTTTATATCTTTTCATGCATGGTTACCATCAATTCAGCAGCAAGGTCCCTCCATTCAGTTTTAGCGAGCACATTTATTTGGGAACAAAGACAAACAAGCTTGCTAATCTGACTGAAGTGACCCAAGTAACTCCACATTACTACTGTGTGCATACATGCACACGACAAAGAGTCATTCGCACTGGTTGCATGTATACATGCTCGCCGTAGCTATTACTTCTCTGTTGCTTTGGTACAAATAAATTGAGTTGGAGGAAAAAAAAAATCATTGCTATGTGCATTAAGTTAATTAGCTTTTTGTTGTATAGGAAGCATTGGGAACTGTGCGCCTTTTATATTTGAATATCATTGAAAAAACATGCCTTCTAAAATAAAAGGGAGGGAGTAACAATTTATATTTCATTTCCTAAAAAATGGACATGGAACTTTAATAACTAAACACATGATGAGAGAGGTCAAACTGAGCATCAAAGGAAATGTATGCGTGCTTATAATATGATAGAAAATAGGCAAGCATTTGAATTGCTACCAGATCACTGCTTATATGTTTATTTTAGGTTTGTCCTTTAATGTGCTTGTAAGTTGGAACTGTTCATGTAAACAAAATCACGAACCCCAACTCAAAATACAACTGAAAACAAATTCCTGCACTAGTTGTTGAGACAGTTCAGATACCTTAATATGGTTTAAAAAGAATTTCCGCTACGGTCAACTTCTGAACTTTAATGTCTAACCAGGCAGGACTAGAATCAGAACTCCAAATCAATTTATATCGATGATTTCTATCTAGTCCCACGCATCCACATAAAACACATTCACCAAAAAGGAAGATGGCGAACTGAAAAGGTAGGTTACTCGTAAGGACAATAAGTAGCTTAGATAAAATATTTGCACCGAGCGTACTGACCTAGCAACTGACTTATCTGGACTTTCCTCAATTGCCAAAGGCTCCAAAGCCATTGCTAACGGTTCCGCTTCAATGACTGCGTCATGAGTGTTGTCCATATCCTTCCCATCTGTATCCATCGGCTCAGCAGTAAGCTTAGGCACCATGCGCCTGCCTTTCTTCAAGGCCATCCTTGCCTTCTCTCTAGAACCGTAACCTCCTGCGGTGACGCTCAAGTTGCGCCACTTGTCCTGCACAAATAGACCATACCAAAGATTCATTTGTACTCGTCGATACAGACATTCAAAATGAACTTGGAGACTAAATACAGATGGTGTCCAACAAAACAAATCGTAGTTATGGTGAACAAGATCTCCACATGGAAGTGATCTCCCAAGGAATCATCAAGACCTAACAAGGCCTCCCAAGGAACCATCAAAACCTAACAAAGTGAAGGAAAAAATCTCTACATGGAATGAAACAAAGGTGGGTGTGAGAGCTTTTGGGGGCATCATGATGCTATGGCTAGAAGTTCCTGACATCCCAGATTACTCTCGAGCCGCGCCCTCAAACTCTATGCAATCCCCACTACCAACCACCTAAAATCCCGATCTAGAACCAAATAAAGAACACGCCAAGCTGTTAGGACCGTCCAAAACCGCAAATTTCTTTCATTCAATTTAACCTACTAAAAGGACTGGAGATTTCTTCCCCCCAGCTGATCGCCAAAAACCAACCGCCCACCCTCCCCGGCGATCCGAGCGTCACCTTGAGGTCAACATTGGAGCGGAGGCGCAGGAGCTCGCTGAAGTCTGAGTCCCGGAGGATGGTGCGCCACTTGCCGGGCCCGTGCTTGGCGACGCCGGCCTTGAGCGCGGCCTCTTCCTCCGGCGTCCAGCGCTGCTTCGGTGCCCCCATCCGCGGCAAATCGGAGGATCCAACCGCGTCAGGCGTGCGTACGTGCGCGCGCGCGTGGGAGTTCGCTGATCGGGGGCGCACGCAGTGAGGCGGTTCGGTTCGGTTCGATTTCGATCCAGCCCGGAATTCCGCGCGGAATTCCGGTGCAGGATCCGGGGCCGGCGGACGTGTCAGGGGGCGATCGGGGATAGGGGAATCGTAAGAAGGGCGGCGGCGAGGGTTCTAGGGCAGCGCAGTCGCACGAGATGGAGAGGAAGCCATTAGGCTTGTTTTGTCGTAAGAAAGAGTTGGTGGAGGACTGGAGGTTACGAAAGCGAGGGGATTAATTGCCAGAGGCCCAGCCAGGGGTGGACGGTGGCTTCGGCTTCGCGTTGGCGTTGGTGGCGTTGGAAGGAAGCCAGCCCTCTCTTCTTACTCGTTAGTGATAATAAATAAATAAATAAATATAAATACATAAAATAAAATCGGGGACGAAGAGGGGTTGCCCACTGACAGTGTGGTCCTACCGCCTTTTGCCTTACACACTCCCCTTGGTTTCTAGGGCCCACAGAGCTATCTTTTGTTCTGTACCGTTTGGACCCAGGTGATTTCGAGAATCTGGATAAAAAAATTCTAACATCTTCATTGAATTTCGAAAAAACAAAATTCTGTGAGTTAAAATTCTTTTCTATAAAATCTAGAGCTTTGAATGAAAATTTAGGATCGTGGGATTTTCTCTGTTCAGATTCTCGAAATCCGTAGGATCCAAACGAGACCTTGGATAGAGCATCTCTCACTCTCTCTCGAGTCTAGGCCAGGGTCTGCTAAATACTACTTCTCTATCCCAAAATAAGTTTTCATCTCATATCGAGGAGTCAACCAATGTCAACTTTTATTAGATTTATAAACAATAATATTAATATGTGTATCTCTAAATATGTTTATTATAAAAATATGTGATGTGATCAATCTAATGATACTTATACGATATCACAACTATTATTTTTAATATATATATTTAGTCAAAATTTAGATTGTTTGACTGCTCGAAATACGAGGTGGAGACTTAGGGGTGTTTGGATCTAGTGACTAAAGTTTAGGAGGTGTCGCAAGAGGTGCTCGGATACTAATAAAATAAATAAATTACAGAATTCGTCAGTAATTTACGAGATGAATTTATTAAGTCTAATTAATCTATCATTAGCACATATTACTGTAGCATCACATTGTCAAATTATGTACAAATTAAGCTTAAAAATTCGTCTCACAAAACAGTTTCAATCTGTGCATTTCGTTTTATAATTAGTCTATATTTAATACTCTATGCATGTACCTAAACATCTGACGAGACAGCGACTAAAGTTTAGGAGGAGAAACCAAACACCCTCTTAGTTTGGGACGCGGGAGTACTAAATACTCACCGTCAGAGGGAAACACACAGGCCCTGTTCGGCTTACTCCATATTCGACTTGTTCGGCTTCTTTTTTCAGCCGGAACAGTGTTTTCAGCCAGTTTCAGTCAAGTTTCAGACCAGCGAACGAGGCACAGTGGGATGGGTGAGATGGGTGTTGTTTGTGGACAACTCTCAACATGGGATTGGCTTCAGCCAAGTTTGCTCATTTTTAGCATCCCTCCTCCGTCTAAAAATAGTAATTCCATCGAAGTAAAAATTCTTAAGTTTAACTAACTGGAAATAAAAAATAATATTTATAATATAAAATAAGTATTATTATATTAGGCATGTGATGTACTTTTATACTATTGATACTTCTTTCGTGTCATAATCACTAATATTTTTATCTATACTAGAGGTATGCCCATGTGTTACACTAGGGGCATAATGTTTTCAATTGAACCTCAATAATTGGATGCGACGTATGTAGGCCTAGACGAAAAACTCGTAACTCGTTAGCTCGCTCAACTCGCTCATTAGTGGCCCGGCTTGAGCTCAGCTCGTTTGAATTTTTATTTAACGAGCCAGCTCGTGAGCCAAAACAAGCCAAGGTGATTCACATGACAATAGCTACAATCAACCCATATATTCCTCGGTCTAGCCCAATACAACTTTAAGCATTCCATATATTCCACTGCCTATGGCCCAACACGATTAAAACACTAAACCCCTAGACCAATAGACCCTATGGCCCCATCCAGTTACCCCACCGGCCTACCCCACGGCATCATATTCACACGAGACGAGTTCAAAATTCATATGTATTTTGTTTATTCCATTTTAAATATGCATGTGATGTGTTTATTGCTAATTTGCGGTTATAATTTCTATGTACTGTGTTTTTGTGCTTTGGCTCGCGAGCCAAATGAGCTAGCTCGAGCTCGCTAACGAGCCGAGCCATAATAAGCCGAGCTGGCTCGATATCCAGCCATAGACGTATGAGCTTCTAGGGTTTCGTTTCGGACGCGGACACGTGGATCCGGTCTTCGTATTGTAACCGGATAGGACGCGGACGTATGAGCTCCGAGTGAGGTATGATTCGTATCGGAAACGAACACGTGTGCAAGGGTCAAAATTTAATATCACCGGATAGATAATGACTTTAGAGTCTTTTATAATATTTATTTATTTATTATTATTTTATCTATATATTTGGTTAAACTTTAGACATATCAACAAGAATACGACTATAATTGCATTTTTATGGACAGAGGTGGTACCTTCATGGGAACGGCTTGCTGCAACAGTCTACCTGCATCTACCTCATCAGCGGAAGAAACACAAGCAACCACGTCTGTTTTAGAATCACGGCAGAGCAAGACCATTGAATTCGACTACCTCTGTCTATAAAAATATGCAATTCTAGTTACATTCTTAGTTAACATATCTAAAGTTTGACCAAAATATAAAGATAAAAATATTGATGTTTAGGACAACAAATTAGTATGAAAATATATCATATAACAAATCTATTAAATACTTATGTGATATTATAAATATTAATATATTTTTATAGTCAAACTTAAAATACTTAAATTTGGTACTATTTTAGAATTGCATTTAACTCGTATATCACAGAAAAGTGCTCAATATTATGTACAGAGTAGTACAAAAACATCTCTGCGTTTCAAAAGACCATTCCTCTCAAAAAGAGTCCGCAACTAATTCGTGTACGTTCATGCCATTGTTCCATGGGCGTATCTTCAATCCGCAACTAACCCACGTCACAAGTTCACAACCACCAGAATCCTTCATCGAATCATCGCAAATCTTTGTTGCCTCGCTATGCACTGCCAGATCCTTTTCCCTCAAAAGATATAATGAAACCAAAATGCTATGGGCACGTCCGTTCAACCGTCGGTCGGCCTCTACCCGCCCGAACGGCCTAACACCACCACTCGCCCAATTGTTGCACCCATCTCACGTCTCGAATCGCCACCATGGCCACACCCATTCTCGAACCCCACTCTTGAATCGCGGCTGTGCTCCACCGCGCCAGGCCGACAACCATCCTTCCTCTGCACCGCGGCCGAGAGCTGCCGCTCGCCTTCCTCCTTCTCCACGGAGCTCACCGTCCGTCGCGTGGTTTCCGTTCTGCATCATGCCCGTCCGGTCACTTCTGTCCCTTTCCAGCGACAGCTCATGCTAGCAGCGACGACCAGTAGGCCTTCCCCACGGCCCTTTCCCCCCCCCCCCCCCCCCACCGAAGCGGCCCGTCATGGCCTTCTCCACAGAGCGGTGAGCTCTGCGTTATGAACGAGCTCTACACCGATGAACTCCCCACGCCGACGAGCCTCTATTCTCCACAACATCAAGGAGATGCTGCGCTGAAAGCGCATGTTGCAAGAGTATGTTTCAAGTGTTTTAGATGTTTCAGAGGTATGTTGCAAGTGTTACATATGGATGTTGCAAAAATAGATTGAAATGTTGCATATGTTACAATGGTTGTATACGTATGTTGCAAGCGTGTGTTCACAATGTTTCATCTGTTTTTTCAGACGTATGTTGCAAGTGTGTTTATCTAGATATTGTATATGTTTCACACATATGTTGCAAGTGTTTTATTTAGATGTTATGTATGTTTGCAATGATTTTCAAGTGTTTTTAAGTGTTTTTGTAAGTTTTTCAGACGTATGTTTCATGTGTTTCATCCGTCTTCTTTTATATGTTGTAAGTGTTGCATCTGGATGTTTCAACGCACATGAGATGCGCATGGTAAGTAGCGTGACCGGTCCCCACGCGGGCGACGTCCGGGCGGCATGGGCCCCTGCGTGGGCGCATGAACCCGAGCGTGGGGGGGCAATGTCTGGGTAGCACGCCCCCCGTGTGGACGTGTGAAACGGAGGTGCGGATATGCAGCCTATTCGGTTTGCTGGTTCGTATCGTTGCTGGTTCATGAAAAAGTACTGCTGGCTGATTTATGTGAGAGAAAAATACTGTTCCGACTGAAAATTTACAATCATTTACGACAAGCCACAGCCAAACGAACATGCTGATGAACTGCAACTGCAGGCGGGCGCTAGCAGTGCCGTGAATGAAAAGCAAACCATTGGTGTTCTTTTTTTAATGTAAACATCGTTTTTCGGTCATGTTGCATGAAGCTCCGGTTTCTTTTATGTTTCTGACTCCACCTTGGATTTGATTTTTTTTCCTCCCTCCCCTCACAGTCACACTTAAGTTACCTCTCAAATTGTTTTATGCTTCGACTGTTCTTGTCTCATATAACACTATTGAATCATTCGGAACTATAGTGGTTTTATCTACCAGCCGAACACCCTGGAAATCTACCACCTCCTCCGTCTCTAGTGAGCCCCAGCTTCTCCTACAACTCAGAATTTGGGGTTTACCGGTTTAGGGTCGAGGACTTCAAAATTCAGTGGGCAAAGGAACAAAAAGCAGCAAGGAACGCAGCTGGTGGCTGAGGGAAAAGGACGAGGTTGGGAGTTGGAACAACCGGACAATGGTGATGCGTGTGTGGCGATGAAGAGGACGAGGAAAACGAAATAAAACGTGATGATCCAAAATTTGCGTGCGGGGAGGAAGTAAATACCTAGGTGTGATCTAGGCCCTGTTTTGTCATCACACTTGAAATTTCACTTGCCATGATCAAAGCTTTTAATTTAGCTTTCTCCTGGGTTCAAAGCTAGGCGGTTCTAGCAGTTTTTCTTAAAAGTCTACAGAGTTTTTTTCCTAAGAAATCTCAGTATTTGGAATTCTAGTGAATCCATTTCCTCTTTCTGCTGTGAAATTCAAGAATATGTTGGAATGTCTTTTTTTTCCTTCTTCATTGAATGTGGCAAAACACGCGATGTTTTCGGCCCCGTTCGCGTCGCTGAAAAAACAAGCCGCAACACTGTTCCGGCTGATTTGCTGTGAGAGAAAACACTGTTTCGGCCAGAAAAATAAGCTGAAAAAGACGGATTATAAGCGAACAGAGCCTTCATCTGTATTACTTGTCAGACCATTCAAATCGTCGTGATTAAAAAAGTAGGAATAATGGATCATAGAAGATGGCAACAAAATTAATGCCATGTTATTCACGAAATACAAATGATTATTACTCCCAGTCCAATCGCATGAAGCTAAGAGCAACATAACTCATCAGCCATGGGCCCCGGGGTACCTGCCAGCAGGAAGCCCTTGTAGGTGACCTTCCGCACCAGCGACGCCCCTCCCCACCCTTCCTCCAGCTCCTTCACAACGCGCTCCCCCAGCAGGTCCACGCCCTGCTGCTTGGCCGTTGTCACCGCCGACCACGACCTCAGCATGGCGATCAGGCCCTCGAACGACATCTCCTGTTCCATGTCGAGGCTCGCCGGCTCGCCTTCCTTCCCAAGCCCGATGTCCTCGAACGGGAACGGCAGGTCCCGGTATCCGTCAGTGCAATACCTGCATGATACCAGGCATGGATGAAGGATCACACATCTGACAAAGATGCTCGCTGTTTCCTTTTTGGTGCATTATTTACATAGTTGGTCAGGATTAGCAGTGTTGTACCGAGCTCGGGGGTCCCAGTAGGGCAGCGTGGTGTGGAAGAAGCGCGCCATCATGTCCTCCACGGGGCTCATGCCGTAGTTGTAGCCCCAGACCGCGATCACCCCGCCGGGCCTGCGCAGGACGCGGCGCGCCACGGCATAGAACGCCGGGAGGTCGAACCAGTGCACGGCCTGCGCCACCGTGATGAGGTCCACGCTGGCCTCGCCGCCCAGCATGGCGACAAGGTCCTCCTCCCCCGGTGTGGCGTCGGGGGTGTGCATGTACCGGACCTTCGGGTGTGGCGTGGCGTGCCACAGCTGCTCCGCGGACGTGTCCGTGGCCACCACGCTGTCGTAGTGCTCCGCGACCTGCACGGTGGCGTCACTGTAAGCATGAAGAGATTTTTTTTTTTGTGTGTGTGTGTGAATTAAACATGAAGAGATTGAATTGAAGACGCTGCTCTATAGAGAGCAGCAGGGACTTGAGATGCGTGCTTACACCGATGGCTGCCTGGCCATTGCCAGTACCAACGTCCCAAGCGCCGCCGTGGTGAGCAGTGAGCGCCGAGAGCTTGGCAAACAGATCCTTCGGGTACGCCGGGCGCGCTGCGGCGTACATAGCAGCCTGCTCGGTGAATAGCCCGGCCATCTGGTCTAGGTCCCCAGTGGAACGGACCACACTGTCCAACCTGAGTTCTTCTGGCTGTTGGGTCAGATTTTAGATCCGAAAAAAGTAGCCTGGTGAAGGTAGTGACGTGAACATGGCAACCGCAGAGCACGGTGTCACATTTGACTGCACAGCTGTCTAGGAATAATAGATAGATAATGTTGTGTGTTGAAATGACGACATTGGTGACCTCATTCTGGTTGTCACACTCACGGTTTCTTGCTTCTTAAGTATAACACAATCAAACGCTATCAGAATCAGATAAGTTATGATAACAAGTTTCTATTCAAACAACAACTATGAATGCCAGAATGCAGAGCTAGTTAGGTAAGTGCATCGAATGGCATTTCACCGACTGACAGAAGTTGTTTTCAGCGAGGCCGTGCTTGTGAGCACAAAGCCCCTCCAGAACATTGTCGGTCACCAAGATCGCCATGAATACCATGCTTCAAAACATCTGTCAGACGCCTCTGATGTCGCAGACATGTTTTCGTGAAGCCTTCAGGAACCAAGTTTCCTCACAATCCAATGAAGACGGCAAATCATCCATCCATCATCTCTTCACTCGTATGTGTGGCAATTGGTAAGAGAACACTCAGCCGCACCAGGACACTGCACAGTGCATGGCATGAGCTTACAATGCTCCTGAATGTGCAGTGGCCACCATTGTTCACCAAGAAAGCCAGGAAGGCGTGTCCATTAGCATCCACCAAAATGATCAGCCAATGACCCGGTTCCACAAATATGTTCTCACTGTGCCTTCGGAAACCAAGTTCCTCACCATTGCAGCAGCAAGCAAGGCTGGTCATTTGCTCACCATCCTTGTGGAGGTGTCAGATCGTTTCCTTATCATCTTCCATGCATTGCAGTTGGTAAGATAATGATTCCTATTCCCTAGGATGCCACCACAGAGTGAATGTGTCAATTGTGATAAAAAAAATGACGTACCCAGTGCAGAGAGCTCCCGCTCTGTGCGGGGTCTGGGGAAGGGTGTCAGTGGCAAGACTTACCCTCGCCTGTGCAATGCGAGGAGACTGCGACTCGAACCTGGGACCTTCCGGTCACAGGCGGTAAGACTCTACCGCTTGCACCAGGCCCGCCCTTCTGAATGTGTCAATTGTGATATGCCCCTGAATTTGCGGCTGCAACCAAAATCTGGATATCAGCACACGTTTGAGGAATGGTTACAAGAAAGAGCAAGGCATGATTTACTCTACGACCTATAACCAGGACTTGGCCGACATAGAGCAGAAAAGTGAACTTAGGAAGATAGTCTCACTCTCACCAGTCAAATTGAATACCAGCTTGAAGTTCAAGGAACCATCTCATTACATGCTTTGCAGTCACCAGTGCTTGTATAAAATTCACAAGTATATTGCTCAAGTGCTCAAAAGCAATGCAGTGCACAGAGCCACAGACTAACAAGTGTCAAAACTGTTGCTTAGCAAATGGTCACATAGAAGAAAAAAAAGATAGTTTGCACGCATCTGACAACTTATTCTATCAAGAAAACTGGCCTTTGTCCATCTCAAGAAGATGACATAGACATGCAGAAGTGTGACACAATTCAAATTCAGAGTTCATAGAATTTCAACAACACAACAGTACAGCTTAAAATGCTGCAGTTTATACCACATGCAGAAATCAAAAACACCTGGGCAGATGTAACCATGACATAAGCCCAACTCATAGAATTAATCTGATGCCTCTTTGATAGTTCCAGATTCTTTTCTGCTTTCCAGTGCCGATATCCTCTTATTTAGGGCTGCATAATGCTTTTCAGAAGTTTCCTTAATGTCCTCCACCTGGAAACAAGCACATCAAATCTTAACCACTAGTCAAACACAAACCAATTTTAAATGTAGTCCTCTTTCAAAATGTTGTGTTCAACTACCAGCCTCATAAGAGAAAACAAAGACATAAATGGAAAATTCATCATGAGGTTGTAAATTGTAACATTTCGAACAAAAAGGAAACATCACTACAATCATAATTACTCCACAACAGAATTTAAATGCACAAAATCAAGAATAGTTTACTTGTTTATGCACAGATGACTACACCAAAAGTATAGATAAAAGTAAATTTAAGTTCAACTACCATTTATAGAACCACAGGAACTCAGTTACAAGAATCCTCTAGTTAACTATTCTTGATAATTAATAGAGCACCACAAGTTAATTTGGTAAGCCAATGTACGAAATGCACCAGGGCATAGATAATACTCCCATAGAAGAAGCTTGATTGACTTTGTTAGCTAATGCAATTGGCAGATGCAAGGTGCGCTGAGACTATCATAATATCTCTCATACGATGAGTGCAAACTCTGTTTCACCAACAGTGCCTCTAACTCTAAGGGTTCATTCATAGTTTGACAACAAACATGTGACTCAACACCGCTAAAAAAACATGTGACTCAACAGCAACGCATAGTTATAGTTAGAATTAAAAGATAAGCAGTTTGTGGAGATCCATAAGTCATAATACAGAATGCCTTGATAAGACCAACAAAATGGCAAGTGTTGGCACCCTACACATGTATAATGCACAGAACACCAACATTGTCGCAATAAAAAGGACATTATTCATGTGATGTATATTGGTGTCAATTTGCCTGGCAAATTCTGGATGAAGCTCTGACTACACAGCCGAGCATGGCATGTCTGTTCTATAGCATTCTCATTACACAGCAATCTTCTTCAGCAACCTAAAATCAATTTGTTGCAAGCATAGATAAGTCCGAACAGCTCGAGCTTGTAATCACATGAAATGGAATCAACTCCACATTTCCCTTGACGAGGCCGTGTTTTGCAATTAGTCCATTTCAATTCTGGGAACCAAAAATGCGCATTTCGATCAATAATCGGACAAGGGAAGAAATTTGGCAGGGGCTAATAATTAGTCGCCCAGGACGCCGCGGCGACCAGATCACGGAAAGGTGAGAATGCCTAGGAAGACAACCAGAGGGGACTAATTTTGCTAGACAACAAACAGATTCGCAAATGAACCGGGGTGATTAATCAGATTATCCGCCAGAAGAAAAAAAAAAGGCTAGACGGAGGCCGGGGACTCACCTGGCGGGTGATGGCGGCGCGGGCAAGCAGGTGGTCCTTGTAGAGGAGGAAGAACCCCGCCGCCGATGCCGTCGCTACGCCGGCAGCGAACGACGACAGACGCACCCGCCACAGGTACCCCATCCCGCTCTCGGCTCTCCTCCTCTCTATGTCCCGCCTCGCCGCCGCTTTGTTCCGCCGGAGACGAAGACGACAGGTCCCAGCCCACGATTCTGTCCCCTCTCTTTCTACCTGGGCTGATATCTCAATCATGGGCTCCGTGAAAGAGTAGCACCACACGGGCCTAACTGCATTCGGCCCAGCCCACTCATTTCCGATTTCGAGAAAAGAAATATCGTTACGGATAAAGTAAACTGGCCGAGTTGGCGACGGCCGGAACGCCTGCGACTGACGAAATGCCGACGCCGGCGCCGCCGCTCCCTCCCCTCTCGAAGCCGCAACCCATCCTCCACGTCGCCAAAGCCCTGGTCCCATCCCCTCGGCTGGCGCAGCCCCAGGCCCGAGGGCGAGGCCGAGCCCAACCGGTCATGTGCGCCAGCTCCAAGCGCCTCGACGACGCGCTCTCCGCCGGTTTCGTCCGCCTACTCAACGCCGGCCACGTCCAGGATTCTGAATCTGCTAGCGGAACCGACGGGCGCTACGACCCCAAGCCGGGCGACTTCGCCGTCGGGGTCGTGGTCTCCGGCACCGAGGCGCGCCTCGACGTCGCGGTCGGCGCCGACCGTCTCGCCACGCTGCTCGCCAAGGAGCTTCTCCCGCTCGACCGCGACAGTGCTGACCCGCCGACGCGACAAGCTCTGCCTGGGCCGGGGAGCATCGGCGTCGTGGCGGGTCCCACCGTGGACGACGACAAGGAGGCCCGGAGGCAGAAGCGCGGGAGCAGGACGCTGGTGGCGCCCGGGACCGTAGTATTCGCTGAGGTGCTTGGACGGACGCTTAGCGGGCGGCCACTGCTGTCGGCGCGGCGGCTCTTCCGGCGCCTCGCGTGGCACCGCGCCAGGCAGGTCGAGTGCATTTGTTCTCCCTTCAGACATTGGTTATTCATATAGTATAGGTGCTGATGCAGTGATTGGTGCGTGTTCATTTTTGTCAGACAGATTCTGCAACTCGACGAGCCAATTGAGGTGAAAATTTACGAGTGGAACACTGGGGGGCTACTCACAAGAATTGAGGCAAGGAAGAGTCTTCCCTTCCCTTCTACTAATCAAATGGTCTCCAGTTGTGTTATTTTGTACTTCTGTTCAAGGCTAAGATTTAGGCCAACTTCATTTCAGGGTCTGAGAGCATTCCTTCCTAAATTTGAGCTCGTCGACAGGATAAGTTCATTTACAGACTTGAAAAACAAAGTAAGGAGCTTTTGGATGTAGTATTGTTAATGCCCATTTCATCATTTGATTGTCGTTATTACGTGGTTATGATACTTGAAACAGATTGTGCTTTCTGTTTTTTGTTTTTATTAAATAAGGGACTGTGCTATCAGATGTTTAAGTTAAATCTTGTGGTTATGTTGGCTGATATCACTCGTTGGCTTGTTGCTTCTTGGCATACAGGTCGGTTGCAGCATTCGTGTGTGCATTGCAAGGCTCGATGAAGAAACTAACGACCTGATAATTAGTGAGAAGAAAGCATGGGTCGGTGCACAGACATCTCTCTATAAGCTACAACTATGGTTTTGTTTTACATATTACATACATGTTTTATAAATTGAATTGTACTCCATCCAGAAATGATAATTATGTTTGACCAGAGGAGAAGTCAAACTTTATAAATTTTTACCAACAGTTAGTCAATTATATGCAAGTGTAGAGCATAAAACTTGCATCAATAGATTTGTGTTTAAAGTGCCTCTGAGATTACATTGTTTTTTAGCAATTGAATGCACTTTATAAGAGAAATTAAGGGTCAAAAAACAACTTTGCATGACTTTCCTTTGGTAAAAGGGCGTACCCAGTGCAGAGAGCTCCCGCTCTGTGCGGGTCTGGGGAAGGGTGTCAGTGGCAAGCCTTACCCTCGCCTGTGCAATGTGAGGAGACAGCGATTTGAACCCGGGACCTTCCGGTCACAGGCGGTAAGACTCTACCTCTTGCACCAGGCCCGCCCTTCCATGACTTAAAAAAAAAAGGGCGTACCCAGTGCAGAGAGCTCCCGCTCTGTGCGGGGTCTGGAGAAGGGTGTCAGTGGCAAGCCTTACCCTCGCTTGTGCGATGCGAGGAGACCGCGACTCGAACCCGGGACCTTCCGGTCACAGGCGGTAAGAGTCTACCGCTTGCACCAGGCCCGCCCTTCCATGACTTTCCTTTGGTCAAATACAATTATCATTTCTGGACGGAGGGGATGATCAAGTGCCCAAAATACTAATTGTATTTTACTGTTTACGGCAATCAAGTATGTTGAGACACATTAAATTCTGTACATCCAAATTGTGTCGGTTATTTGTTTGCAGAGTTGCACTTATGTACTGAATTCCATCATACTTGGCCAAATTGTCAATGATAAATCAGCTTCTGGACATTGAATTTGTCTCCAAATAACTAACACTGCAAAAGATATTGTAAATTTGTAATGCTGAATGTACTGATGTTCTGAATTACTAATCATCAGGAAATGACTTATCTTAAAGAAGGAACCCTCCTACAAGGGACTGTTCGCAAGATTTTTCCATATGGTGCACAAGTTAGGATTGCTGGGACAAACAGAAGGTGTATTTACAAGGCTGCATGCCGTTCGTGTATTTACAATCAAGCATAACTGCATAAGCTAAAAAACTGTCTGTTTTTTCTTATTAAGCCAAGAAATCTAGATTAGTTCATTTGCATGAGTTTTGGGTCAATCCAATGACCTAGAGAAATCAAGACGCACATCCCTATAAATGCAACTAATAGTGTACTCAACTACTAATTTGCAGTGGCTTACTTCACATATCGAATATTAGTCGAGGCAATGTTTTGTCAGTAAGTGACATCCTGAAGATAGATGATGAGGTGAAAGTTGTCGTGATCAAGTCAAATGTCCCTGACAAAATTGCACTGAGGTAAACCTGACCTCACACTAGCACTGGCCCTATTCAGTTGTGAACTAGCTGCTGTGTTTGTCTCGATTTTACTGAATACTTTCTTTGTGGTAAGGTCTAATCAACATATATGGTAGAGTTCTGATTCTGCAAGTTTGAAGGGCGGGCCTGGTGCAAGCGGTAGAGTCTTACCGCCTGTGACCGGAAGATCCCGGGTTCGAGTCACGGTCTCCTCGCATTGCACAGGCGAGGGTAAGGCTTGCCACTGACACCCTTCCCCAGACCCCGCACAGAGCGGGAGCTCTCTGCACTGGGTACGCCCTTTTTTCTGATTCTGAAAGTTTACTTGATCAACAGCATAGCAGAACTCGAGAGTGCACCTGGTTTGTTTCTTTCCGACAGAGAGGTGAGATACTGAGTTGCACTCCAGCCTAGCTATATATTGGAATACTCTACCTCTTGTTTGATGAATCTCCCTCCTATATATCTATTCTTAGTATCACTTGTCTTGTACTGATGCAGAAAGTGTTCTCAGAAGCTGAGGAAATGGCAAAGAGGTACAGGGAGCAGCTTCCAGTTCTCTCTCAGAACCCTACATTAGATGATGGCCTTCCAGGAGAAATGCTACCATTTGATGACGAAGCTAAACTGTATGCAAACTGGCAATGGTTCAAATTTCTGCATCTTAACTAACCTGGTGACAACAGCAACAGAGACCCACCGTAGTTTTTGAGGAAATCATGGATCATGTCGAAGAGTATGGCACCTAATGTCGCAGAACACATATCTGGCAATTGTTGACCATGCAAAGGCGAACCATCGCTAGAGGACCTGTTGAAGTCGAATACTGACCACTGGTGGTAGCACTCCACCTCCATAACCCACCACTGGACAGGAACAGGCAACTTCATCCGGCAGCCAAAATAGGTAAAAGGTTCCAGGCTGCAGAACATTGGTGTTTCGAATTGCCTCATTCCTGGTTCCCCTGGAGTGAAATATCATTTTATCTGTCTGTATAATGTAGCTTCATTGCAATCATATTCTGTCAAAACGAGTCGAGCACTCCCTGCCAACAGCACGGATCTGTCCATGAAATAGTTTCATAAATTTTGGCGCAGTATGTCACCGTGTCCCTGAATTTCTGAGGTATTGTGATGGGCGCAAAGGAGTATCTGGATTATTTATGTACACTCTGCCTGGCAAGTTACCACCGGCAGTCGTGTTAGAGTGAAATTTGACGCCGAGTGGCGTGTATCTTTTGTATCTGTAGGCACTTGGGACGCATTGCGTTATTCTGAATATGTAAGGTAGCATCAGCTTATGCCCTTGTTTAGTTCGCGAATTTGGGATTTTGGGGCTACTGTAGCACCTTCGTTTTTATTTGGCAAATAGTATCCAAACATTGACTAATTAGGCTTAAAACGTTCGTCTCGCAATTTCCCACCAAACTGTGCAATTAGTTTTTCTTTTCGTCTACATTTAATGCTCCATGCACGGGCCGCAAACATTCGATGTGACAGATACTGTAGCAACTTTTTGGATTTTGGCCCTCAACTAAACAAGGCGTATGTATCTGAGTTCAGAAGAGGCGTGATGAGCTCATGGTTTACAGTGCTCCAGTTCCAGTAGATCCGTACTACAGTAGTAGACTAGTAGTACTCCCTTTGTCTCAAAATAAATGACGTTTTGGGTTTTCGTGCCACAAGTTTGACTCGATTTGTAGAAAATACGTGTAATATTTACATCTTCAAATAAATTTGTTAAAAAACTAGACAAAAAGATCTTTTTGATGATACTAATTACTTAGCATAAATATTTATATATTTTAATATATAATTGTCGGCAGTCGTTTCTCGGGAAGCGAGAACGTCTTTTATTTTGGGACGGAGGGAGTATGGCCTTGTTTAGTTCGCGAAATTTGGATTTTGGGACTACTGTAGCACTTTCGTTTTTATTTGGCAAATAGTGTCCAAACATTGACTAATTAGGCTTAACCCACCAAACTGTGCAATTCGTTTTTCTTTTCGTCTACATTTAATACTCCATGCACGGGCCGCAAACATTCGATGTGACAGGTACTGTAGCAACTTTTTGGATTTTGGGGTGGAACTAAACAAGGCCTATATTGGAGTAACTGATGGCTGCGCGCCTGTGCCGTGTGCCAGGCTTTTCAGGCTCGAGTGAAGTCTGACGGCACGCAGAGGAGTGCGTATCTTTTGTGATGAGATTAGACTAGAGAGAGGCGGGTGGTTTGAATCTTCCGTAGAGGGATCAGAGATGGAATGTTTCGTTGCGCGGGGAGACGACGGAGGAATCACTGTAGATCGCAGCGTTGCTGGTGCATTTGCTGCTCCTGCAACCTGCATTGTGACCACCTGAACAGCGTTTGAACACTCGTAGCTAGTACAGCCTATAGGGCGAAGCTAAACGCGTCACTCCGCAAATATTTTGGTAGGTTTGTGGGCGGATGAACTCGTGGCTTATGCTGGTTCGTTGTGAGAGAAAAATACGGTTGGTTGGCTGATAAGTCTTGGCTGAAACTAATAAACGAACAGGCTGCTAATTTCAAAGTTGGACCAGTGTCGAGTAGCATCGGATGCGTGGAGTATTAAGTATTAAATATAGACTAAAAATAACTAATTTCATGAATTGTGACTAATTTATGAGACAAAATTTTTAAACCTAATTAGTCCATGATTTAATAGCGTGGTGCTACCGTAAACATATGCTAATGATGAATTAATTAGGCTTAATAAATTCATCTCACGGATTATCGAGAACTTCTGTAATTTATTTTATTATTACTATCCGAACACTACCCTTTAACGGTCCAATATGACATCTTAAACTTTTCTTCCTGGATTTAAACACCGCTATAGTCCTATGCTGTACTTAAGTTAGCCGTA
This sequence comes from Miscanthus floridulus, assembly GCF_019320115.1. Lineage (NCBI taxonomy): Eukaryota > Viridiplantae > Streptophyta > Magnoliopsida > Poales > Poaceae > Miscanthus > Miscanthus floridulus. Next base: position 73,117,514 of record NC_089582.1, on the reverse strand, counting down.
CTTTCTTCGGCTTGTCTCCCCCGACGAAGCGAACGTGGCATTGTTTTTCTTTCCTGATGATTCCAAAGTCCCGGCTGCCTTGAGCCTTGTAGGAGAAGGCCCATGCATGCTGCATTGCTGCAGGGCGCGTGCAGCAGGCTGGCTGAGCTGCAGAGGCCAAAGGCAAGTGAGTGGACTGACTTGCCAGGCCATGCTGTGCGTAGTTTGGCTGATTGAGCAGTCAGGTCAAGGCCTTATTTAGATGGACCTTAGAAATCAGTATTTAACACGGTAGCAATTTCGTTTGTATTTGACAATTATTGTTCAATCATGGCCTAACTAGGATCAAAAGATTCGTTTCGTAATTTACAATCAAACTGTGTAATTAATTATTTATTTTATCTACATTTAATACTCAATGCATGTGTCCAAAAATTTAATGTGATAGAGATAGCGAAAAAACTTGCAATCTAAACGAAACACAAGTATAAAAATCAATCATGCAGCCTAGCCCGCGGCAGCCGCGTGCGGTCAAATCCGGCGCATTTAAATCCCCTGCATGCGCGCGCAGCTAGACTACGGCTATGAGCCTGGGAGGTTGGAGCAGGGCTCTACTAGTACGCTACGCCGCCGGCCGCCCGGATCACCGGCGATTGGTTCACCGTGCACCAGTCTACTAGCTAGTACCGCCCTGGCCTCCTCGGCTTCGGCTTCCACCACCAAGTACGGAGACGGTGTATGGCACGCAGGCAGAAGCTGCCAAGCCAGGCCGTGGAAGGCAAGGCCATGGCCGCGCCAAGCCAGTACGGAGTACCAGCTGTGTCTCTGACACTCTCAAGGAAACCAAATGGATCCTCCGTACCAGAGGACTTGCTGACTTCTCCTGTTAAAAATCGAGTTACACTCAGCAACGTCTCAACTTCCGAATCGCCCGGAATCGTTTCGTTGCCTATTTCCCCCCATGTCCTCGTTGCTTTCGCAGTTTGATGAAGCCATAACGTTCAGACCAAACATTTACTGCGCCTCTTCAATGGTTCAAATTCCCAACGATCTCTTCTTTCCTCATCATGGATTAGCCTCTAGTCCCGCTCTCTACACTCTACTACTCGTCTACTCCTGCTCCGGAGCTAGGATACACTGTTAACGAGGCCATTGGTGATGCTTCATGGTTCATGGGTTCAGCTCTCTCTTTCTCTCGGCTTCCAACAAGCACGGAGAAAGCCAATGTCACTAGAGATGAAAAAGGAACGGACCCATTAGAATAAATCCTCTCCTGTTTAGCCATGCAGTCTTCAAACACTCTACCTTTGGGCTCAAAAAACTGAGACCAAAGAACAAAGTTTTAGAACTAAAACAATCACTTTAATAGTTCAAGAACAAAACCGAGCCAAAAATAAAAATTATAGAACAAAAATGTCCACCGTAAAAGTTTAGAATAAAATTAAGCCTCCAACTATAGCTAAAGGACAAAATGACTATTCCATTTTTTGTATAATTTACCTCTCTTAACGTGGGCAGAAGTTAATATTTTTATTTATAAATTCTATTAGGCTAAAAAAGGTAGATTTGGATCCCTTACTGAATCTGAGGACCTCGGTTGGTTACCACCGTGTTTTAGAGTTTTTTTTTCGATACAAAAATCAAGGTCTTTTGTGCATCGTGTAACGGCCAGAGAACCATCTCGCAGATTCACAGCTCCACTGGGCGCTTCCATGTAAGGGACCGTGTGTCTCTAGGGTGTTACGAGTCGTACTTTTCCAGTGACCAAACAGTGTTTTCTCTCCCAGCTGATCAGTTAACAGCGGCTCGTTCTTTCAGCAAAGCTAAGGCCTTGTTTAGTTCGCGAAATTTAGATTTTGGGACTACTGTAGCATCTTCGTTTTTATTTGGCAAATAGTGTCCAAATATTGACTAATTAGGCTTAAAACGTTCGTCTCGCAATTTCCCACCAAACTGTGCAATTAGTTTTTCTTTTCGTCTACATTTAATGCTCCATGCACGGGCCGCAAACATTCGATGTGACAGGTACTGTAGCAACTTTTTGGATTTTGAGGTGGAACTAAACCAGGCCTAAGATTTATTTCCTGCTCCCCCTACGCACAGGCTTTCCAATTTCTATGAAGCAGGCCAATAGCTAGAGGCATGACCAAAAAGAGAAATTTGGACCATGAGTGAACCCAAGCGGACTGGTACTGCTACTGCCAGTGCTCTAGTGGAACTGCACACTGGCACCTCTCTACGGTTTCTGCGGTTCCCAAAGGAAATCTAATGATTACTCCTGGGCATGATCTTGCTCTTGTCCTGCCCGTAGCCTGTTGCTGCTTGCTGAGTAGGAGCAGAGGACCGGAGTGGAAACACGCAAGCACCACGGCAGCTCGGTCGCAGCGACAAGATCATGCATGCTTCATCATCGTACACTAGGACACTAGTAGCTGCCGGCCGGAGCATCGGCGTCCGTTCTTTCGGAGGAGCGCCCGAGCCCGACGCCCCCGGGACGTGCGACGCCAGGCACATCACATGCTGCAGGCACCAGCTTACAGCTAGCTACTACTACTACCACCACCGGTGCTCTCCTCTCCTCTGCAGGTCCCTCGGCGGGCACTTCTGCAGGTCGACGCCTCTTGAGGTCTCATCTCATATCTTATCTTATCTTTCAACACAACATGACTGCTCTCTGCTCTATCTCCCTCCAACGCGACAGGACATCTGAGATCTGGCCATGTGGGCACCCAGCCCACCGTATCTCCCTTTGTCCGGTGACGCTGATGAATCTTTCTCCTCATTCGCTCGCGGTGGCGGATCTACGAAAATCAAATGATCATGCAGCATGCAGGCATCCTTCCTTGGAACACAAGGCTACGTTCGGCCACTGATTTGGCACTGATCATCTCATTTTTCACGTCATCCGGAGGACATCACCTCTGTATGCAAGACAATTCAGAACATGCAGGCTTTTTTTAGACTTATTTATAAAGTGACCTCGTTTTTTGCCTATTGTTTTGCTCAATATATTTTCTTTTTTTTTTGGATTTTATAATTCGCCTGTAGAAATCAAGACAGCTGCCTAGAATTCATTCTAACCGCCTTAAAGAAGCTTTCCGTAGTAGCGTGAGTCAATTGTACTCGTTTTTTTTTTAATATATGGTTGTTGTCTATTAGTAACTCTAACCGATGAACCGTGCCTAAGAGCATGGCGACGGAAATTGGGTTCAGGTTCATTTGTTTACGAGTCTGATTTGACACACGAGGTACCCATCGCCATTTCTTGGCAGCAGGAGTCTATGCCCTGCAGATTACGGGTGTCAACAGTGATCGCTGAGAAACGCGCTAGTACTAGTGCGAGCGCCGGGGCAGACCGCCCGACACAGCGCACGAAGCGAAACAGTGGCGGTGAGGTTGGAATTGGATGCGGTGCACGCAGGCCGAGACTGCGTGCAAGGGTTTCGCATCGCCGGTCGAGGGGGTCGGTCGTTTGTGGGCTCGGCGGCTAGCCTAGTAGTAGTAGTTGGTTTTGGCCCGCCGACGCGCGCCCCGGCCCCGGACGGAGGTTACTGCATCCACATCCGCGCGGCGCGCCTCCGATCGCGTCTCCGCTTCGTTCGACTTCATTACCACCCACGCTCCACGGAGTCCTCGGCGCGGCGTCTTGCTCACGTCCGGGCGCCCAGCGGCCCGACACGTGCGCCCCGAGCGACGTCACGTCTCCACCGGCCACTCGGGCAGGACGTCGTGGTGGGTGGCGTGCCAGTGCCCACGCCTCCGGACCACACCAGAACGTGTTGGGTCGGGGCCACACCAGAACGTGTGCCGTGTGTGTATCCTATCCACACACGCACAGCTCCCGTCCGCTGCGTTCCCATCTGCTGCGCCACCACGTACGTACGCTTGCGTCAACACGTTCTGTCGTTCGGTCCGGGCACGTGCCGGTGCCCACGCCAACAGTGACGTCGTCGCACGTAGTACAGGTGTGGGAGTGGGAGTGGGAGTAGCAGCTCCGGGAGCCAATCGCTGCTGGTACGGTGCCAGGCAGAAGCAACCTGATATCCGTATATACAAAATAAAACAAAAGGAATTTCAAATGTTGTGGGTCCTTTCCTTTGAGCTCTGATCCATCCCTTCCTTCTTGTTGCCGGTCCAAAAATACGGTCGAGCTCGTGCTGTTTACACCTTGGAGTAGCTTAGTATAACCGTCCTCAGCTCAGTGGTAGGTAGGAGTAGATACAACCAGTGTATCGACGATTCACTGCCAACCTCAGCTCAGCGCCAACTAATGCCACGTTTAGATCCAATTTTTTTTGATTTTGGTTACTGTAGCACTTTCGTTTGTATTTGACAATTAATGTCTAATTATGGACTAATTAGGTTCAAAAGTTTCGTCTCGCGATTTCTCACCCAACTGTGCAATTAGTTTTTTTTTTCGTCTGTATTTAGTACTCCATGCATGTACCGTAAAATTCGATGTGACGGATACTGCGCAAAAATTTTTAGAATCTAAACAGGCCCCGGTAACAAGCGAGAAGACGGCCAGCTGCCCGTCTCATGCCCTTTGTTTTCCCACATGGATCTGATTCTTAATTTTGACTTTCTATACATGATTCGCCTCTGATTCTGACCTTTTTGAAGCTAAATATCCCGTCGCAGTTTGTTTAGTTTATTTAATTCCCTCTCTCACACACGCAGATTATTTATTAAAGTAATTAATTAATTAATTAACATAAAGGGTAGAGACCGCGCTAAAAGCAAGCCTCCTAAATATACTAGCTGAAAAACACAAGCTGCAATCGCCAGGCTGTTGGAGATGGTTGTGTACTTGTGTGCTGTCGGAATTACAAAAGGAATTAGCATATCTCCTGTTGAAAGGCTAATGCAGCACGCAGGAGGGGTCATTCTATATAACTGAGTATTACTCCCTCATGTGTTTAGCAAATGAAAAAAAAAATTATTGAGCGGGAGGGTCCGCCGCTTAAATAAATTATGTATACGTGTGTCGTTTCAAATACCAGTAAACATCACCAAATTTAATTGGAGAAAGAACTACTCCCCCGTCCCAAAACATGTGTCGTTAATATTTATGGTACATAATTAATATCATTATATAGATATTTGAATCTAATTTTTTAATAAATTTATTTGGAGATACAAATGTTGCACGTGTTTTCTACAAAATCAAGCCAAACTTTTGGCACGGAAATCAATGGCGACAGTTAATTGGAGATAGAGGAAGTAGCTAGCTAATTTTGGAGAACTCATACATTCATGGTAATCCTTTAGGGAAATGCATTACTTGTTAGATTTAATTTGCGCCTGACCTATTTCTAATTTAATTAAAGCAAAATAAATCCTAGGACCCATATTTAATGCTAGGTGTGATATAGTTTTAATCCTATATATGATTTTGACTGGACGTTGACTCAATTTATATAGGTCAATTGTATGTGCACCTATTGCAGGCCCTAGATTTTTGGGTAGGCTTGATCCGATCTACTTTCTAGTGAACCTTATACCTCTACTTTACATGAATTTGCCTAAAATTCTAACATTACTTACATCTAATGTAGGAGTAAGTAACTATACATGTAGGAGTAAGTAACTATACGAGCTATCTAGGCATTCTAAGAAACAATATAATAATTTCTTTGGAGCCGTAATCATACCACTATAAGTGTAACATCCAGAACCAGCTATCAACATTAATTAAATAAACAAGGGATTCGATCAATTGAACGACGACGATTAGTTTAATTGCATGGACCGGTTCCATCAAGATTTGCACTTATCCACACGTCGCCTCTCGATTAGTAGCCTCGGTCACGGGCGGACGGAATCGTTTGGATGCAAAGATGGGAGACCAGCACTGTGCTCTTTTGACCAGCGAAGAAGAAGAAGAACAAGAGAGAGATCGGCGCAGCGTGTATCCCGGCCCATATCTCCCCATGGATTTAGTCGGTGGAGATGGAAGCCTCCAAACAAAAAACAAATGCTCTGCCAAGGAATCTTTGCCTCAGATGGGCAAGCAAAACGATTTGCGAGACTAAACATTGGAGACGGCGAGTGTGGCTGTGTGGGTCGGAGCAGAGTTGGAAAAAAACACTGCTGCCGCCGTGTGTGCTGCTACCAACTCGATCAAAGGGTGAAGCCACACTACTGTTGCTCTCCGCAACTGTAACATTACTATACTTGCACAACATGTATGCGTTCAACTTTTGGTTTGTACTAGTTGTACACGATGTGGACTGCTGGTGCAACTTGCCGCCTCTCTGTCTAATCTGCACATATGCTTGGCATGGATTCGCAGTTGCAACGGATTATTTGGAACACATATATATAGGACCATACGAGCAATCTTATTCAATGATGGATTTTTTTTTCCTGAGAAAATAGAAAATATTAGACATCTACAGTCGGATATTGTCATGATATACAATATAAACTGATCTAAAATGATATTACAGCTTACTGAAAAAAAAACCATTTTTACTTTTGAGCCATTTAAAAAAAAACTTGAAAGCTAGTTTTCTTTAAAGAGTTTACTCTCATCTCAGTTATTTTTGTGTTTTTAAATAACAAAATTTGGCCATTCCAATAATGTAATTGTTCGTCACGTAGTCTCGCTAATGATTTGGCTTATTCTTAACTAGCAAATATGTCCCTGGGTTGTAACAAGGTGTGTGAAATTTGTTAGAGCTTGGGTGGACGCCCAGGGTCACCGGGCCCTGGTCCACCACTACAGAAAAGTGATGGTTACCATGTGTGTGTAGAATTGTTTTACAGTGTTGTAGTTATGTAAGAGGGATATAGTGCCCCTCTTTTCTAAAATGTAAGTAGCTTTAAGTTAAACTTTTCTAAATTTAAACAGTTTATAAAAAATACACTTGTTTACAAAAACATCATATATTAATTTCATTGCATCCACAGCAATACATATCTCGATAGTACATTAAGCGTAGATGCCAATTTCTTTTTCTAGAATCTGTTATGAAAGTTAAAGGACTTCAACTCGACAAAAAAAAAAACTAAACTTTACCTTTTTTTCAAACGGAAGAAGTACATCCGATCCGAATCCCTCCCGATTTACTTACTTTTGTGCTCTTTTTGTTACTAGATCTGACGGGTCCAAAATGGGCATTGCCCCACTTGCTTGCCCAAGAAAGAAACTGATGACGACGAGTATCTATGGCATGTGAGATACTACTACTAGACAAGAAGACTTCCCGGTGACGACGGATCGAAGGTGGGGAGCAGCAGAATATTTGCGCGGGCGATCCTCGAGGAGAATTAACAATTTGGCATCAAGCCAATAGACAAAATTCGCAAGTAAACCGGAATTTGGCAGAGAGGGGGCGTGGGACACGTAAGCTGGGGCGCTGCCACTTATACTTGTAGACTTGTTTTATTAGTGATGACATTACAAATCCATGCTGTCTGGTGACAACTAAGCTGGGTTTAGATGAGGCTTAAACAAGATACTAGTTTATGCAACTGGTCTTATCAAAACCGAGCAGAGCCGTGTTCTCTTTCAGCCCACATCATCAGAGACAGATGAGGCAGGGTAGGTCTTTCTAGAAACATTACAATTTTCATTCACATCTATGTGGGATGCAGAGAAAAACCATATTGAGTATTGTTACATAGGAACAATGCCAAGTTTAACTTTTGAATCCTCTTCTGTGAATCTGTGGAACAATTCCCTTCTTCTAAATCCATCAATGTCAAAAAGTATCTGAATGTCGGTTTAGAAACCTTTTAGAGTACTAGCTAGCTAGCCTTTTATTGATGAGGAATTCTTTTGTGGATAATTTGATTTTGTATCCAAGCTGGGAAGCAAATAAAAGAGTACCTGCGTGGATATCCGATGATCCTCGAGGAAATTTAACAAATTGTCATCAATGCACAAGTAAACTAGTGGAACTTGTCATGGACCATGGTCCATGGAGGAAGCCTGTATAACGCGGCAGTTCTGCCACTTAAATAGCCATTGGCCTGCGTGGTGACAACTCGACTGAATGAATAACTAAAATAGACTAATAAAAAAAGATAATCTAGTTGCTGCCATCAACGTTAGAGAGAGAGAAGAACAAGAGGAGTTGCTGCCATCAACTTTTCCAAGAGAGAGGGAAAAAGAATGAAAGTTGTTTTCTGCAGACCTGGGGCTACGTATCATGCAGCATATGGGCTACACCAAGGGTTCATCAACACCATCCGCGTCGGAGCTGGAGGCCTTTTACTAGGGCCGGTTCTGAGTATTTTAGGACCAGAACGAAGCTAAAATTTTAGGCTTTTTATATAAACATGATAATACTACTAGTACTACCCATTGGTAGTACACACATATACAAAATGTTACTAATAAGCACTAAATGCAAAAGTAATATTCATATGAAATAATTTATATACATATTAAATTACCTTAAAAATTTCTTCTAACATTCCTCGATGTCAATGATGGTTTCAATATCGATCTCATCCAACAATCGCTTATCAATGCATAGTGTTGCCAATCCATTCAACCTCTCTTGTGCCTCTGATCCTCTCCTCAGCTAGAATAGCCGATAAGCCAACATGAGAGGTGAGGTGAGATTAGGGCCCTCCGATCCTCTCCTCTGCTAGAATCACAGATGAGGGATCGTGAGAGGTGAGGTGAATTAGGGCCCTACGATTTACTGATTTGCGGCTGCTCTGCTGGAATTTTGGACGCCGCCAAGCCCCGCCTGCCACGCGCCAACACCGCACGTGTAGGAAAGGCCGAAGGCGGAGGGTCTTCTGCGTGACTCCTAGCGCCGTGATCATGGGACCTCATCTAGCGCTGACCGCATATACGTATTATTACTTTTTTTTTGTGGGAAATATATGTAATAGTAATACTAGCAGTGTATACATATATATGGGTGGAGGCCATCGGTGGCATGGACCTAGGACGCCCGTCCCTCTTGCCCACCCCCCTCAGGGCCGGGCCTGCCTTTTACAAGTTTTTCGACGATAACCTGACTATGTCCAACGTTGAGGTGATGGACGCGTTCTTCCTGGCCGTTGAAAAGGGCTCATCCAGACAGCCGCGAAGACGCAAGGCAATCTCCTAGGTCGCACCGCTGCGTCAGTATTGGTTGTTTACTTTTATGTGATATCAAAACCAGAGATCTTTTGCTATGATGGTCCAGCTACAGCTGTGTTAGGTCGACCTTCGGCGCTCGATAGAAGCGCGTTATATGTTTGCTTAAACTCTTCTATTTAATACAATGATATGCAAATCTTTTGCATATTTGAGAAAAAAAATCAGCGCTGGTTTGTTAAGAAAAATGGTTTGTCCACCTTTACAACAAATGTGAACGAGGTGTCCCGAACAAACATAGGAGTAGAGGATAATTTTAGCCGTTGTAGTGTTCACGAGAAACATTCCAAGTTCCACAAAGTTTTCTTTCTATATGTCTTGATTTCCTCGCAACACTTAAAAGCTTAACTATTATACGGTTACTAATTAGGCTAGTCTCAATGGGGTTTCATCAGAGTTTCATGGGCATTAAATAGGCTGATGTGGCACCGTATTGATGAAGAGAGAGATGATAAGAGTTTCATGTGAGTAGAGAGAGTTTCATGGGGATGAAACTCTTCTGCACTATTTTCAAAATATGGATGCATTGGTAATAGGGCCATGAAATCCCCACTGAGACTGGCCTTAGAGTACCCTTTTGAAGCCTACACCTCGATTATTATGACCTTGTCATATAAAGATATAAATCTTAAAAATTATTATATAGAAACAACATGTCACTAGTTTGCTAGACAATATAATCATCTTTGACATTAATAGCTATCGAAATTATTCTGTTTGTAAAAAAAAAGTCTAAAGGCCTACTCTTCATCTGTAAAATTTTTTGAAAACAAAATTATCATCCCTAGCTCTAGAACTTCTTGGACCTTAGCAGTTCTATTGACATTATCAATTATTGAATATGTTTAAACCACTTGATTTTATTTTACAAACTCAAACCCGACAAAGGGTCATGGGACTAAAGCTAACTAAATGCATGTCAAACATACATGAAGCTGCAAATGCAAAGGAAAAAAATCTAAACTCGGACGAAAAATAAATGGATGAAGATTACAAAATGTATTAATAAGTATTTATCTCTTAGAACTACTAGTGTAATTCAAATTGCGATGAATTTTTGTGTTCCCCTACTTGAGTGATTTGGGCTTCTCTCTCTCTCTCTCTAAATCCCTTGAGTGATTTCGGCTTCTCTCTCTCTCAATCCTTTTTCACTGCGCTCCACTTCGTCTATTGCAAATTATAAGTTCCTTTACTTTATTTCAAGTAAAAAAAATCGTACATGGATTAAATTTATTGGAAACATATTATATATATGTACAGGTTCAGATAGATGCACTGTCAAGGTATATTTCATGAATTTAATAGAACTAATTTGATATTTTAGATGTTGTTGCAATTGTAAATCTGATCGATGAAAACAATTGTGTTAGAACAAAGCTTAAGTCCTATAGTGTAGTACTCTCTCCGTCCACAAAAGGAAGCAATTATGAGAAACATGCCGATCAAACTGGTTCAAGTTTGACCAAGTTTATAGTACTAGTATTAGCATTTATGTCTTCAAATAAATTTACTATAAAAATATATTATATAACTAATTTAATGATACTTATTTTGTTTCACACGAGTGTTAGTGTATTTTTATAAAATTTCAGTCAAAGTTTAGACTATCAGACTCATCAAAATGCGAGAATTGCAATTTTTTCGAGGGAGTATTTTGGAGCATAGTAGCGATATTATTGGCACTTTTGTTTTGCAACCTTCTGAATTGGAGGCCTATATTAAATTAGAGTTCTGGCTCTAGCTTCTTTTTACTGTAGAAATTGAGCTGTTTTTAACTCACATCCATAATAAACTAGTACTAGCTGGTAAAATTATTATTTTTTTGCTTCACCAAGTCCCTGTCCACTGCTTGCTACAGCAAGCGGCGGTGTGCGTGCCCATGGAAGAAGGGGATGAATCGCAATTGCAGAGGGGTTAAATTCAGCAGGTGGCGTGCGCGCGCGGCACCCGGCTGGCATCGTCACGTTCACAGGAGGAACGCACCGCCACGGCATTGGCTAAACACACCGGATGCGATGCGATTTGACCCGCCATCCAGTCCAGCGACACATGACATGAGTGTGTGTGATCGATGAAACATGCATGAAGCGTCGTAGAAGTGTGTTGAGGGCTTGTTTAGTTCGCAAAATTTGGATTTTGGGACTACTGTAGCACCTTCGTTTTTATTTGGTAAATAGTGTTCAAACATTGACTAATTAGGCTTAAAACGTTCATCTCGCAATTTCCCACCAAACTGTGCAATTAGTTTTTCTTTTCGTCTACATTTAATGCTCCATGCACGGACCGCAAACATTCGATGTGACAGGTACTGTAGCAACTTTTTGGATTTTGGGTGGAAAAACAAGGCCTGAATGCTCCTGTCTGTCCAGCTCCAGCAGCCAAATGGCCATATGAGAGTAAAATACTATTTATTTATTAGCTTAAAAAAATATCGCTGATAAACGAGCATGAGCATGGGAGATCCCACTTGGGCACCTGTAATGGCGCCATTAATTAATTGGCGTCAAACAGGCCGCCGAGAAGATGGGAACAGGCACGCACGGGCCCACGATCTGCTTTCACACACCACAGGTGGAGGGGTACACATGGATGGGACGGGTTCGATGCCACAGCCCACAGGGGGAATGGAATAGTATGTTGTCATACGGCCTGTTCGCTGGTTGGTTTCTGGGCTGGTTTGGGCTGGCTGGTGCTGGTTTATTGTGAGAGGAAAACACTGTTGGCTGGCTGGTTTGGGCTGGCTGGTACTCTTTATTCGCGATTTTGCCACGCAACGGACAGCACGTTTATTGCTCAAGGAGCAGGAGCCAGCGGAATCTGTACCAAACACATCCTTAGCCCTTGTTTAGCCCATGTTTAGTTGCACCAACTTTGCACATTCAAAATTTGCACAGTATAAAACTCTTCATCACATCATATTACATTAAATCTTTGGACACATGCATAAAGTATTAAATGTAGATAAAAAATAACTAATTACACAGTTTGGTTGTACTTTGCGAGACGAACGTTTTAAGCCTAATTAGTCAACGGTTGGACAATTATTATCAAATACAAATAAAATGCTACAGTACCGCTACAGTGCACGGTGCTTTTTGGATGTGCAACTAAACGCACCGTTAGATTTGAATTATAGGGCTCTACCGGCGGCGAAATATGTGCATATCGAAAATTGTAGCTGGGTTTGATTGCTGAGACATACGGCCTGTTCGCTGGTTGGTTTCTGGGCTGGTTTGGGCTGGCTGGTGCTGGTTTATTGTGAGAGAAAAACACTGTTGGATGGCTGGTTTGGGCTGGCTGAAACCAACAAGCGAACAGGCTGATAGTGCTATATTATTCCAAGCAAATTAGCACCTGGGGAAATTTAGGAGTATTCAGAATCGCATGTTTCTACAGTCCCAATTACGCTTTACAGACAGGGAAAGACAGGAGGCACTCCAAGAAGAGTTCAATAAAGAGAGAAACTTGACCATGGCCAAGAATTACACTTTACACAAATACATATATATGCTCGATTCAGAAAACCTAAAATTTATGCTTACAGTCATGATAAGTTTTACATGCTGTGCTCTATAAGTTTCTACATCGTCGTCGACGTGGACAGAGCTCGGAATTCCAACAGGATATGCCCACACAAGAACGCTAGGGCTACGCACGCAAAGGATAACTATAATCTTAAATCTTATTGCCTACACATAATTTTCTTGTAAAAGAAAAAATAATAATGTCTAGTGTAAATTTTGGGTGTATCTGCATACATGTGACATCTCACCCAGCTTCGCTCCTCTAAGATCCTATTTGGATCCCTGTAGATAGTAGTTATTACTAATAATTATCTCTTTTAGATCAAATAGGTATAAATAATAGACTAGGTAATTACTACCTTGACCTCTAGATAGCAACTATATCACTAGTTGGACTAAATCAGATAATAGTAGCTAATAGGTGGAGAAATAACAACTATCTCATCAATTAGCTGTGTACCCAAACACTCAGCTAATATGTAGCTAGTCAATTGTTAGCCAGCTAATATTAGCTATGTGCTATTAGCTAGCTAACTACTATCAATTAATGGATCCAAACAGGGCCTAAGACGACTCTTAATATCTCGTCATTTAGATGGACTCTCTCCCTAGAATAAAAGGATTTCTATGAATTTTAGGATAAAATAAGGAGAAAAAGAAAAGTCCATCATGCTTTATTGATTACACACCTATGATCACTCATGGTTGGCCTAATTTTGTGGTTGATTATTGGGCTAACCCATATTGCCTTTGTTCTGAAAAGAATGCAAATCAAGTTTTGTTTGGCAAGCTATAGAAAGAGTATCGATATTTATGATACCACTAGGTAGCATGCCCGTGCATTGCTACGGGACAACATAGCTTTTGTAACAAAAACACACGGATCGCACGATAAGATAACAATATTGTGAAATTAAATACCGATGTTAAAATGGCATTTAATCCAAAAAACAAAGTTTGTGAAATTAACAGTCACAGAGAGCGCGGCGTCGTAGGCTCACCAACTCTACTGTATAGACCTTTTCATGTGTTGCAACGGGAACAAATGATGCCCTGATAATTTGTGCATGAACATGTTATACCGTTACAAAAAACGATAATGCGAGCGTGATGTTCGGAATACCAATATTACAAATTGAATTTTGTGCATGGCTAAAATTATCATTGATGGTTTGCAATCATCAAGGTATGCATTTATATTATTGTACATTTGTGCATATGCACATAAAAGTTTATATCACCGTAACAAGATTAATTCATTCTTCAACCTTTTAGAACTAACCATCTCTATGAATTATCAGTTTGCTTCATGCAGACTGGTATACCAAGGCCACCCTTCTTAATATTTTAGATTTTGGATCTGCAACATCTTGAGCGTGGGGTACAAAACCAGGACAAGAGGCACACCGACTGCACATCTGAACAGCTATATGAAACTACATGAAACTCAATAAGGCAAACTTTCAGCCTAAAACCAAATTAAGTTGCACGTGCATGGGAATAAAAAGACTAAGGTAATCCAAGTTTGCAGTGTGTAGTACCTTGACAAAAAAATAATGTTTTGATTTGTTCTCACAACAGGTTGTTTGCACACAATCATCACCTTGAGTAATAATAATCAAAGCAATGAACTTCAGACTATAATAATCATGTTCAGTGTGCTCTCTATTCTACCACGTTCTCTAGATGATGCATTTAAGATCATCTTTTACGACCCTAGGAATTAAGTCTCCAGGAATTCCTCTCATATCCAACTACAACAATCTAAATTCGCATCAGTGAAGCAACAATCTTGAAATCTTGGCTCTATTTTTGACCTCATCATGCCATCACCCAGAATTCACTCCCTAGTCTGAAAAAACTTTATCTATCAAAAAACACAACAAAAAAAGTCGAAGAGTAGACGTGCAATAGCAGAGCCACAACATTCTTTCCGCCCTTGGTGCCAAGCCTAAAAGGTCAGATGACGTTTGCTAGGCGAATTAAGCTCATATAGGATCTATATTTTCAAGATTTTTATCACCTCAATGCATCGCATGAGTTCAATGCAAAAAAGATGGCAAAGTAAGCTCATATATAGGCGATTAAGATTTTTATCACCTGAAAATTAACAAAATGTTCCTTTCTAAAAAAATATAAGATCTATATTTATATTTATATAAGAAATGCCATGAGTGCAATGCTACAATATAATTGCTATGCCATTAAATTCCAGAAGTCAGATGAAATGTCCAGGCAGAGACAATGTCACTTGTTAGGATAAGAAAATATACAAAGAAGGCTTAATAGGCTGCATAATTACAAGTGGCATTGCAATTGTTTGGAAAATAAGGCCAAGGTGTGAGTTGACTAAAAACAATGACCAACGACCATTGGGAACTAAAAGTGACCAAAGAAAATACAAATAATACATCCTATACATATTATTTAGCTCATCTCCCATACGGCCAAGACTCGAGTTTCAACTTTGAAAGTGCATTAGGATGTCAACACACAGGAACGACTGGTAAATCATAAAACAATAACAGATAAAGTATATGGCTGCTGGGTTATATACTTATATGTGATCATTAATCAAGGTGTATTTGATTAGCTTGACAAATAAGAAAAAAGTTACTATAGGTTAATCCATGGATAAGGAAGTTGGCATCCTTGCTGCCATGTTACTCCCACTTTGGATGAACACCTAAGAAATATCTTGATTATCAATTAATCATTGCGCCAGGTCTGTAAGTTTTGGTATTCAACATCAAAAGAAGTATTCTTATTACTTTATTTCCCTGCTCGCATTCAAGAAACTGTTTGTTGTAAATGAGACTATATGGAATAAGAAGAGTTTTAATTGTATTTAACAATGCATCATTAGCAAGCCATCCAGTGCATGGACATAGTCACTTAATCTTTCCGACTATTTAATGTTTAGGAAGTTTTACCAAGCAAATAATCCAGCTATGTAATCAAAACTATAAAAAATACTGATTGGAAGGGAAGAATGCAACAATCCTACTCCTATCCATGTGGCATACACATTGGCCCAGCGTTATAGTACAAATAATGTTGAAGGGCAGAATGTTCTGGAGTTACCAAAAATGGAACACACCTTTGTATATGTCATACTGTAGTGACTTGGAAACTTCTGTCTTCATTTTTTTCCTTGAGACCTCAAGGGTTCTTGTTGTTAGGGAAAATATCGAGCTGGGGAAACGAATCTGCAGATGTAAGACACCACAAAAATTCAGTGTGTTGGTTTGAACAGATCTGCCCCTAAGTAAATTGGAACGCCCACCAAATCACCCCCCTTGTCCACACGAATAAACGTATATATGATCTTTTGAACCACATGCAATAAATAATAGAGAAGAACAAAAGAAATCCTAGCATTGTAGGTTCTATAACTAATGGTGTCACTAACTGTTTTTTTGGCAATAAATAGTAAAGAATGTGGTTCAATTTGAAATATGGTTTTCTTAATTTTATAGTGAATGTATGCATAGCTACACCAATTTTCCCTATACATATAATTGAATAAATAGTGTTTAGAACAACAATTCACACAATGGTAACTGCATACATGATAATCTACAAAAAAATCATCTTTTCTTCAACTGTACACCTGTTATTACTAAGCAGTACTATTTTTTAGTTGGACCTATAAAAGAAAAGAAGAATGGTAAAAATGAAGTTGTGAAGCACTAAACCTGCAACAACGAATCAATTTTCCATCGCCTAAGTATTCTACAGAATGATAATTTCAAAAATTTGAGTGCCATGTACATAATGGTGCCCACTCCAGCAATAACATTCCTGTATATAAAATATATTGGTAAGGCTCAGAATTACCTATAGGGTTCAGCAGGAAAATAAATTTACACATTTGTATAGAGAGTGGCCCTTATTGTTTACCTTGAAACCTACAACATGTCAACCAAAAAAAGGACATTGTTGGTCTTTTGTTGGGCCATGTCCATAAATCGTTCAACATTGTAGGTGTTTGTGTGCTAATTTCATAAGCAGTTGCTGCGTCTCTATTTATATAAACCAAGAATATGATATTAGTAAGGCATACTACAATTAATGCAGCCAACTATGAACAAACAGAGTGGAAATCCAATGCATACCTGCCTCAGTCTTGAGTCAGCCTTTGCGTCATCTTATGGAAACACAGGTGCATGGCTGAAAAGGAAACACAGTCATAAGAGAAATTGCTGAATCGTGGAGTGACGGAAGAAAGGGGATTAGGGGAGAGGATATGTGGATCCAACCTGTCACCGAAAGATTCGCCAAGTCGCTAGCCGATGTGGCATGAGGACGCACGCCATCCCCATCCGGAGGGGCGTCGACCGTACGATGACTCTACGGGCCGAGATCGAGTGGCGGTGAATCCCGTGTAGGGAACCAAGAGGAAAGGAGCAATTAAAGAACAAAACAAAACCCTGGAATCATATAAGATCATACAAAACATCAGACGAGAGGAAGGATTAGGAGGGGAGGGGAGAGTTGATTGGTACCATGGAAGAGAGTTGAGGGGGAGGAGAGGCGCTGGGGGAGGGCAACGGGTGGTGAAGTCATCATGGCTGCCGCAGGTCACGTTCATTGCGAAGGGAGGAGCCACCGCTGAAGGGGAGGGTGCTCGTTGTAGAGAGAAGCTGCCACCAGAGAGGAGGAGCGGCTGCCGGAGAGCGTGGTCGTCGCGGGAAGGAATGGTCGATGGATTCGGTCATGGTCATCGCGGGTTGGATGCGATGACGGAGTAGGCACGTACGGCGAGGATGATGGCACGACTGCATGGGGGAGAGCAGGATCTCACGAAGGGGAGCACACACACGGCGGAGGGGAGCAAGCAGGATCTCGCGATGAGAAGCAGAGCGGGATCGAGCGAGCGTGCGAAGCGGAGGAAGTAGAGCGACAAGGCGGGCTCACGTGCAATCGGTCCCACATACCGGCGCCTTTCATCAGAGTCGCTGGAGGGTATCGCACGGACGGGAGGAGGAGCGAACAAAAAAAGTCGCACCAAAAAATTGTCTTACTTTTATTATTTTTAGTTGTAAGAGATATAAGTACACTAGAAAATACATTATTCTGGGTGAATCTAAATGTGTTTTTATTTATTATCACAAATATTGATAGTTACTCCAGTTTAAAATGATTTATGTTAGGGCAAAATAAAAATTGACCGAGGAACCACAAATGGTGAGGAGCACCCATGAAGTCTTTGTATTATAGAACAAAACTAAGATGTGTTTGGTTCCCCTCATCATCTGGATAGCATGAGCACCCATGAAGTTTAAGATGTGTTTGGCTCTCTCACATGACCAAGCGAATCGTTGCTTAGACGACTTTTGGAAGACAAGAAAACCAAACACATAGGGTGTGTTTGGTTGCCCGCATAAGGGCAAACCAGGCTCTTGAGATGTAGCCTGCTCATGTTTGGTTCCCTGGCCACCCTCCCGAGCTAGGCTCCACTCGTGCAAAAGCCCCCTCCTAGCCTGGCTCGCGAGGAACGCCCAAATCAGCCGTTTTTCTTCAACCTGGCTCGCTCTGTGCTCCCGCGAGCTCGCGCGCCTGGCGATTCCGTGCGCGGGGACATGGCGCGAAGATCCTAGGGTTACCTCCCCCGTTCCCGCCATTCACCGCCTATATATCTTCCCTCCCGCCGCCTCCCTCTCTTCTTCTTGTCGCTTCCTGTATGCGCCGCCAGTAAGCTCCACCTTCTCTTCCTCCTCCCCCTGGTGTTCTTGATGGATTCGTGGCCTCCTAATGCCTATCCTCTCTCTCGATTTGTTGCAGGTGTAGTGGATTTGCGTCCTCTCAAAGCAAGTGAGTTTTTCCCTTCTCTTTCTCCATTTTTTCTATGCGATTTGAAACCTTAGGTCACCATTGTTTGTTGATCTCGCTGCAGGCACACCAGATCTGATTTCTTGGCTGTTATTGCGGTATGGATCCTTGTTCTTAGGTCTCATTTTTTTCTTGTTTTTTTCAAGTAAAAATCCTATTTTGTGTATGCTAATCCTCTTTTCTTTGCGTGTGTGCTTGCAGATCTGAGCTCCCTCACCTGTTGGGTTGGGCTTTTGTTGGTGCTGCTGCTTGTTGATGTGGGTATTTTGTATATCTACTCCTCCTCTCGCCTCTCCCCTAATCTATACCGTGCGATAGTGAGTCCCGCGTTCTTGGATTTGGATGCATGTCCTACTTTGTGAGATTATGAGCAAGTATATGAAGTTGCCATTTTGTCTGAGCTATTGTCCAAGTCTATGATGATTCCTTTTGTCCTGAGCTATTGCCTTAGTCTATGATGATACCTTTTTTCTGAGCTATTGCCCTAGTCTATGATGATGAAAGCCTTATTTTTAGCATGTTCTAGTATATGATGAATCCTTTTTCTGAGCTTTTGTCCAAGTCCATGATGATGGTATTGTCATTCTGAGCATTTGTCCTTAAATTCCATTCATTTTTTCTAGATGGACTTGAAAGAGAAGAGACACATTCTTTTTGCTCGTGCTGCTGCTCTTATCACTGCTATGTATGCCCTGCTGTTTGCTAGACTTAGAATGCTTCAGAGTCAGCGGCCTCAGATCAGTTATGGTCCAATGAGCATTAGGGATGAGGAGCGTCAAAGGAACTTGAACTTAATTTACAACTACATTATATAGAGTGCGTGAACATGCTTAGAATGAGAAGGGCACCCTTTTTTAGTTTGTGCAACTTGCTTAGGGACAAGAAGCTACTTGCTGACAACATAAATTCTTGTGTTGAAGAGCACGTTGTAATGTTTCTCCATATTGTTGGTCATAACCAACGATTTAGAGTTGTAAAGCAAAATTGGAGAAGGTCTATAGAGACAGTCCACCGTCATTTTAAAGATGTGTTGTATGCTATTGGTAAACTTAGACAAGAGATGATTAGACCTCCAAGCAATGAGACACCAGTAAAGATTAGCAACAGCCATAGATGGTATCCTTACTTTAAGGTAAAAAAACCTATCATATAGCTGCTAGGATATTGTTGCATTAGCTCATGCCAATTTACTATGTAATTTTGGATGCCATGTAGGACTGCATTGGGGCCATTGATGTGACTCATGTATTTGCCAAAGTTCCAGCCAAGATGCAAGCTGCATTTAGGGGTACAAAGAATGCCCCCACACAAAATGTGCTAGCAACAGTTAGCTTTGACTTGAAATTTACCTATGTGCTAGCTGGTTGGGAGGGATCAGCTCATGATGCCACAATTCTTGCTAATGCATTACAGAGAGAGGATGGGTTGAGGGTTCCACCAGGTAATTAAATCATCTGTGATAATAAGAAGCAAATGTAACTACAAAATGATGAATCTAATTGAACTCCACATTTGTTTTAGACAAATTCTTCTTAGTAGATGTTGGATATGCTTGTCGACCTGGATTTCTTCCTCCTTATCGAGGTTGTAGGTACCATCTTAAAGAATATGGGAATAGGAACTACCCAACCAACCCCAAAGAGTTGTATAATTTGAGGCACTCTAGTTTGAGAGTAACTGTAGAAAGGGCATTTGGGGCTCTGAAGAACCGTTTTCGTATCATTGACACCAACAAACCATTCCATCGCTTGAGGACACAAATCAAGCTTGTGCTTGCATGTTGTATAATGCATAACTAGATCCTTAGTTTTGGGGTTGATGAGGTTATTCTAGAAGAGTTCTCTTGGGTACCAAATGACACAAATAGTCAGCCCCATCCTGCTCATATGGATGATAATGCTGCCTGGGCACTTCAGAGGGATGAATGGGCTAATCACATGTGGGCTAATAGGGGTCTTTCTAGAATCTGGAGTTCTATTATGTATCATTAAGTTGCCTGTAATTCATTTTATTCATGGACAAATGCTGTGATGTTAATTGTTCTGAGAATCTGGACAAATGCTGTGATTTTATTCATGGACAAATGCTGTTTTTTTCATCTGATACTACACTTATGCTGAGGCTTTGGGCACGTGCAATGATGATGATAAATTTTCTGTGATACTACACTTATGCTGAGGCTTTGGACATGTGCAATGATGATAAATTTTCTATGATACTACACTTATGCTGAGGCTTTGGGCATGTGCAATGATGTTTTCTTCTTGACATAATACACCTATGTTGAGGCTCTAGGCATGTGCAATGATGAATTAGGCTATGGCTGAGGAGATGATGCCTGCTGATGAGCTTGTGTTCCCTGGACTGGATGGTGGTCTTTTGGCTGGTGACATTGTGGTTGCTGGGGATGATGTGACTGGTTTCATACCAGCATCACAGGTTCTTGCTCAGCAGAGGACCTCTCTGAGGTGGACTGAGCCCATATCTGCCTTTGTGCTGAAGCAGATGTGCCAGCTCATTACCACTGGAGTGAGGACTGATAAGGGCTTCAAAGAAGTGCACCTGAATAAGGTGGCAAAGGCCCTGCAAGAGTTCTGTGGTCATGAAGTTAGTGGTACCCAATAGTTCTATGGTCATTATGGCTAACAAGGGACAATTCATTATGCAGGACCATCCCAATGATGCTCCACAGCTCAACAAGCCCATACAACACTACAAGCAGATGATGGCCATCTTTGGCAATGGTCAGGCAGTAGACAAGTGGGCTATGGGCTCCAATGAGCTACTTAGCACACCATCTGACTGTGCTGAGAGCTCACTAAAGACTGATGCTATTGAGATCCTGAATAGTGGCAAGACTGTGACTCTTAAGGCTACCAAGAGTGAGGGAGGAGTTGGTAACAAGAGGAAGAGATCCATGCTGGCAGAAGAGGATGTTGTTCTGTTCACTGACATGGCAGAGGTAGTGAAGGATGTTGCTGATGCTATTAGGTCGACCAAGGTTGAGGATTTCCACCCTGAGCTGTATGGTGCTGTTATGTTTGTGCCAGGCTTCACTGAAGAAGCACTGATGTGTGCTTATGGCCATTTGCTGGACAACAAGGCCTTGGGTTCAGCTTTTGTCAAGATGTCTGACTCCCACCGTGTGCTGTGGCTAAGGACCTACTTGGCCAAGCACTACTATATGTGAAGGCTTCACAGCTTGGGGTTGATCCTTTTGTGTAGTGCCTGCATTATCATGGTGGTCTTCTGATGCAGTGCCTGTCCCTGTGCAGTGGTGGCCTCTTTTGTGCATACCTAACTACAACTGGTGGATGCATAGTGGGTTGACCTTCTCTTTTGTGCAGTTGATCTGATCCTGCATAGCTTACTTACTAACACTAACATATAGTTAGTGTCTTAGATAACCCTACACCTACAACCTAGATCAACCTAGTGGTGGCAATATGACCATGAGTCCATTGCCAATGATGTGAACCTTGTGGTTCTGAACTTGATATGGGCACCAGCCTGTGCCTGTGATTTGCACAATTTCATTATGAGCACTTACCTTATTGCCTGTGATGTTTGTTTTCTTATATCTGAGCATATGTCCATTGCCTGTGATACTTTATGACTAAACTGAGCACTTGTCCATTGCTTGTGATGTTTTTGGATTGATCTGAGCACATGTTCATTGCCTGTGATGTTTTTTGATTGATCTAAGCACATGCCCATTGTCTGTGATGTTATTTTGATTAATCTGAGCACATATCCATTGCCTGTGATGTTTTTTGATTGATCTGAGAACATGTACATCTATGGCTTGGTATGTTGTTCATATTGGGAAGGAGCCTGGGGTCTACTCCAGCTGGGCCGAAGCACATGCTCAAGTAGATGGTTTCAAGGGAAACTGCTACAAAAAATACAAAACAAGAAATGAAGCTTTGCTAGCTTTCTATGGTGATCAACCTGAAAATCCACCTCTCCTCCAACCTGTCAGTGCACCTCTACTAGAAAATGATGGAAATGACAACTTTCGCTTGTGTCACAGTTCATTTATACTTGTAATAGCAGTAGTTATTGCCTTGCTAGTAGGTTTTTTCATTTGGAAATTAATGTAATATCTGATGCCAACTAGTGGGTGGTAATGTTACCACTACATGCAAGAGGTGACTACAACTTGTTGTATGCAGCCAACCAAACAATGATCCATGCATGGGCTTTTTAAATCTGCAAACACATGCATGCAACCAAACACTGTCTCAACCTAGCCTGGTTCCACAGATGCATGCAACCAAACAACCCTTGTTGCATGCATCTGGCCTGGGCAAATGCAGCCTAGCTAGGCTGGGAAGGGTACCAAACACGCCCATAGCCTCGCTCAAAATCCTCACTCGGTAAGATAACGAAGTGCCAAGTAAAGAAACCAAACACACCCTTAAATATTAAGTACTAGAATTTGTGTCAGTCAAAATTTTTCAAGTTTGACTAACTTTATAGCAAAGAGTAGCAACATCTATGACATAAATGACCACATTATGAAAAATATATTTTATGGTACATCTACGATACTAGTTTGATATCATAAATCTTGATATTTTTTTTATAAATTTGGTCAAAGTTTAAATTTTTTGACTTAAGACAAGCTGAAAATCTATTTATTCAGGGATAGAGATAATAATTCTTACATTTAAATAATCCTTACAGACTAGCACTACGAAATTTAAAGTTGATACACAATCAGCTCTTCCGACAAAGCTCTAAACTTGACCAAGACCAAAATTTTCACTTTACACTCAGGTGAATAAAGACAGGAGGATCTCCTCAAAAGAAAAGGATAAATTGACAGAGAAAACAAGCATGGATTTTAGCAGCAGAAAGTAGAAACCATCCTTCTCTGTCCTCCCTCTCTAGTAGAAAACAAAAGGCGAGAAAGCCCCTAGCACCACAGGTGGGGCCCTGGCAGCCCCAGCAATGTTGGACCCACCAACCCAGGCCTGGAGGCCCCTCCCGTTCAACCTCCCAAGCTCACTATAAATTGACGCGTTCTCCCACGCCATCCGGCTCAAGCTCAGGCCGAGGCAGCAGCAGCCAGCATCGCAATCCCAGTCGTCGGAGCACTCGCAATTTCCCGTGTACAGCTGCCTACCCTCACCTCCCGCTACACCCACGCGCCCACCTACCCAAAAGAACCGCGCGGCCTCCCTCCGCGGCGCCACCACCTCGTCGGACTAGCACAAGCACATCGATCGGCGGCTAACCCCCAGCACCGCGGCGGCGATGGCAATGGACGCGGCTGTGGCCGAGAAGAGCGGCGGCAGAGCCGGAGCGACCGGGGTCGCGGCTGCCGCGCAGGCAGGGATGAACGGCGGCGAGAGGCGGTCCCGATTCCAGCGCATCTGCGTGTACTGCGGCAGCGCCAAGGGCCGGAAGGCCAGCTACCAGGACGCCGCCGTCGAGCTCGGCAAGGAGCTGGTACGTCACGCTGCCCCTCCACCCTCTCCCTCACCTAAAAAAATCCCGCCTTTACGGTCAAAAAATCCAATCTTTTCGTGGGGGTGAATCACCGCCGCCCGGTCTGGTCCCAGATCAAAATCCCGCGCCTTGTTGCTGCCATCTTGTTTGCTTCGCTCCACTCGATTGCGCCTCTGCGGCAGGCCGGACGCGTGTGCTGCTGCTGCGGCGAGAACTGCGGCCGTGGCGCACGCCGCGCGTCCCGTCCTTAGGTGATCATGCACCCGCGCTCTGCACGGCTCACGGCTGGGACGCGGCGAGCCTTGCTCGGCTGCTCGCCATCGGGGGAGCCGAAAGGCGCCGCGAGTCTTTGCCGTTTTGGGCGGTGGTCTCGTAGTTGAACGGTCGTCCTCGTCCCAGACGATAATAATGAAATGGATGGTGCTGGGCTGCGGCGCGCGGTGACCTCATTTGCCTCCGCGGATGAACAATCTTTGCTTGCTTGGCGCACCAAAATCCAAATTCTGTAGCAAAAATATCGTTTTTTGTTTTTTTCTGCATTTCTACATGTTTTCGCTATTGATGAGTGAATTGCTCGATTTTCCTGGTGCCAGGTGGAGAGGGGCATAGACCTGGTCTACGGGGGAGGTTCCATCGGCCTCATGGGGCTGGTCTCTCATGCAGTTCATGATGGAGGGCGCCATGTGATTGGGTGAGCATCCTAACCCCTTCCTTCCCTCTCTATCTCTAGACTAGACAAGTTGTGCTGCTGCCTGCTGTGTGCGTGCCAGCCGCTCGCTCTCCTTGATGAGAAGCGCTCCTGCTCCTGCTCCTGGTCCTGGTTGGCTGCTGCTGCTGTGAGTGCATGCTTCCTGTGCCTTCTTGCACCAAAATGGTAGCTTTTGATTGCCACAGCCGTGGCTCTGCCCCCCGGGTATGCCGTTGAGACGTGAGTCTCTTGCTGCATCATTTCAGCAGGAGCCACTTTGAATTTAACTGGGTTGGGCTTCATCACAGGGGTGGAATGGAAATGCCTTTTGGCCTGGTTTTCCAAAAGGCCACTCTGCTGCATGCTCCAAATGTGTATCGAATTGCAAGTTGCAACATTAAAGGGGGCTAATGCTCTCCTCTTCTCCTGTTTGCCTTAATAATTGTGCAGTTCCTAGTCTGCTTCTCTCTAGAGGGCCTGAGGCTCTTGCTGTGGCGTGCCTAGCCTGAGCTAGCCCTGGCTTCCCAGTTTCCTGCAATGGGAAAGGCCATGGTCTGGTGTTTTCACCTGCTCGACTGCTTATGCTACAAATAAACTGACGTGCCTTTCTGTTTCCCCTCTTTTCTTGACTGCAGGGTCATCCCAAAATCCTTGATGCCCAGAGAGGTGAGCCTCTTCTACGTCCTGGAGACTTTGCATGCATTGATTGCTGCTGCTGTCTTTGGAATGCATGTCTGGCTGCCTTCGTGATGCCTGTAGTCGCACGGCTTGCATCTGAGTGAACAATAAGTAGACACCAAGCACCAATAAATAACAAGGGGACCCTTTGTGTAGGGAGACATGATGCATTTATATCGATCATATGAATCTAATGCTCCTTACCAAAAAAAACATCGTGTGCTGTACTTCAATAGGATTCAGGCTTTATGATTTTACCGGTCTGCTACTGTACTGATCTTGCTTGCTATCAAGTTTTTACTGCATTGCATTGCATGTTGTGTGATTGTCTTGTGTTCTTTACTTGTTGCAATGCACTTGTACTTTCTTATGCTGAAAGTAGATTTGGTCCTGGTCCGCCCTTGACTAGTGCTTCTATGTGCAACTAGGCAGTTCTATTTTGTAATAGTTTAAGATAAGAAGGATGAGGTCATGTGGTACTGCATTTCTAATTTCAGTAGAGCATTTTTAAGTATCCATCTTTAAAAGGTCGTAAGATTGATGCTTATATTCTTAATTTCTTCTTCGGCAGGTAACTGGTGAGCCTGTTGGGGAAGTAAGGGCGGTCTCCGGCATGCATGAGAGGAAGGCTGAGATGGCTCGCTTTGCTGACGCCTTCATAGCATTGCCTGGTATGGCTGGTTTATTCAGTACAGTACTGGTACACAACAGTTTTCTTGCGGATTTGATTGATGGTCATAGGATTCCAAATTTGACACGCTCTCTTGGCGTTACATTACAGGCGGCTATGGAACTCTGGAAGAGCTGCTTGAGGTCATCACCTGGGCGCAACTAGGAATCCATAAGAAGCCGGTAACAACTCATCCTGATACCTTGTTGGATCCAAAACCAAAACTTACTCCCAATTAAGCGGCATGTGCGGCACAGAATTCTTTTTGTCCTAGCAATTCTGTAATAATCCACTAGTTTATCACAAAGTCGTTAGACTAGAGATACTGCGATCTTTTTCTGCAAACGACTTGCCTTGATCATGGCTTCGTGGCGCATGGTGTGCCCATGTGATAGCTGGGGTTTTGGATGGCCAGAGGCAAACCATTGCATTATTAGTCTAGTTTATTTAGTTCGCTTAATGCCCACAGGTGTTTTAATTGGAACTTAGTTGGGGGAGCATGAGATCCGCGCCGCTTTGTCCACTTAATACCTCATGAATATTTTGACGAAACTGACAGAGAGATTCTGGTGGATCTTGTACTGGTCAAACTTCTCATTTCAAAGGGAATGTGCAGTTGGCAACCTCTCTAAACAATTGCTCCGCATTGGTGAGCCGCCCACAAATGATAGACAGATGAAAGATTTCAACAATCGATCCCCATTGTTATCGACTTTACTTAGTCAGCTGTTTTACTATTATTGGAGCCTGATGGCCCCACCGAATTGCTAAAATATGCTGCAGTATTATATTAACAGGATTATTGGCCCTACGCGAATCCTATCTGCGAGGAATAGGCTGCAATCATCACTAGCTTGGAATTTGATAACCTGCTAATCTCTGCATGTTAGCTTCTTTTCTCACTCTCTATATAGTCGTGTGTCTAATTAACCGAGTGTAAATATTCACCTGCAGGTTGGGCTTCTGAACGTGGATGGGTTCTACGACCCGTTGCTATCCTTCATCGACATGGCTGTGAACGAAGGGTTCATCAAGGAGGACGCTCGGTGCATCATCATCTCAGCTCCTACGGCGAAGGAGCTTGTTCTGAAGCTTGAGGTGAGATTCCGATTCCTAAGTGATTGCTCTCCAAGTAGGGGATGCCTATTTTGACTGACCGATCGAACCATTTGATTGACAGTTTCTCACACTCACGCCTTGCGCACGTGTGATTCTCGCAGGAGTATGTTCCGGAGTACGAGGTCGGTTTGGTGTGGGAGGATCAGATGCCGGCTGCTGCCGCTGCGCACGGGTTCGCCCCAGAGCTGGAGCCCGGGATCGCCTCCTCCTGATCATCAGGACGTCGGCTGGCCTACCCCTAACCAGATTCTGACCGACGGCCGGCCCAAAGTAGTAGGCATCTTCTATCTAGTATAATAATCTAACAAAGAAGATTGGGACGTTGTCTAGCTCTAGCTCAGATCAGCCTGTCAATTTGTTCTTTTGGGATGGATGACAGTGTCTACTTAGTAGCATCATTAGCCGCAGTGCAGTGCAGTGGATCTCTGTGTCTGTCATTGCTGCTCTCTTTTGGTTTTTGCTCCTAGAAGTAGTAGGAAGGATGGAAGGCATGGTATGTATATTCCCCCGGTATGTGGCGATTGATAGTTTCGCTCGCAGCCTCGCATGTGTGATGGATCATGGAGAAACAAAACTAGTGCAATGCAAGCGATTCATTTCTAATTTAACCAGAGTCTGATGCTGTGCTTGTCCCGCTGTGTGTGTAGACAAGGCTTGCTCTTGTTGGCCTTTTGGGCTTTTTATTTACTGGGTGCTGGGTGGGGTTTGCGGTTCCGTCGTCGCTGTCCGGGGCGGGCGACGGATGGGATTGGAATCCGCCCGTGCGTCCGGCGGGCGCGGGGCTGTCGGCAGCGCCGCGGGGGGCAGCAGGACAGCCGGTGGGTCTCGCGGCGGCGACCGGAGTGGCGCCTGTCGCGAGCTTTCGGTTGGTGCTCTTTTCTCTCGAAAGCGAGCGAGCTTTGACATTGGTGATCAGGTGTTCCCCGACACTAGGGAGGGTAGCCATCGAGACAGAAAATCATGACACGACTTTGCATCTCGTCAAGTGGGCCCGGACATCTTCGTGACAATCAGCAGAGTTAGTTAGGGCGGGTACTTTAGGTAAGTGAGGGTGGGATCGAATCCCATCACACACAGGTAGCGTACGGATCTCATTTCTTTTCTTGCCGATCCCGTTGCTTGCGAGTATGACGCACGCACACGCGCAGTGAGTGATGCAGCAGAATATCACTGTTGCACCACACACCACACGGGACTGCCCGACCGAGTGCTGCTCTGATGGTATGTACAAAGCGTGCTATAGCCTGTGAATCTATTGATAATAAGTGGTAAACACGTGAGTTCACGGGAGTTGTTCATGTCACATCGAACGTTCGATGTCAATTAAAAGGACTAAACATGAGGTAGTTATAAAACTAATTACATAATCCAGGACTAATTCACATGAACGAATTTATTAAACATAATTAATCCATGTTTACCATAAGTTCACTGAAGTACCACATTCGCTAATCGTGGACTAATTAGGCCTAATAGATCCGTCTCGCGAATTAGTCACGGCTTATGCAATGAGTTATGTAATTAATCTATATTTAATACTTCTAATTAGTATCTAAACATCACATTTAATCACGAGGCGCCATCTTCGCAGGAATCGATGTCATCAATTATCATTAGTCTTCTCGTGGATGTGAAAGCGAAGGAAAGGAAAGGAAAGGAAAGGAAAGAATGCAGCAGTTTCCTCGAGGGGGCCACAGCCACAGCGTCACACGTGTGTTTGTTTAGGAGGCGAACAAGAACAATGCTATGCTTCACCCAAGTCTTGACGTTCAGCATAGAATAACATTCCAGTGACGACGGCTCGCTTGATGCTCTTTCTTTCCGGCCGTGGACGGTTTCAGGCCGTTTTCTGGTCCCGTTTCCCCTCCGCTTACCGCCCCGTTCGTTTGGCTTATAAGCCGTATTTTTTCAGTCAACGAATAGTATTTTTCTTTCACAACAAATCAGTCAACCGTACTTTTAACCAAGCGAACAGGGCGTTCATTCATCTGCATATGGTTTTGTCAAATAATTACTGCGTCTCTTCCCATCTTACCGACGACAGGACAGGACAGGACAGGACAGGCTCCATGTATTGTAGACGGATTCATTCCGACACCTGCATGTATTACCGGCTGCCCAGTGATTCGTCGGTAATAGACGACCGGTAGACTATGCAAGTTTTCCAATCAAAGTCTACCAGTATCCATTTTCTTTTCTGTTCTTTCTCTTTCTTTGGTTCTGTTTTACGGTTGCTTTGGTACCACCGTGCCAAAGAGTATGCGTAGTTGGTATCGGATAAATACTTAATTGACCGGAAATTGGCATGCTTTGAAGTGATCAGTATATGCATTTTTGACTAGATGACTTGAGCTGGTAGCTTACTTGCTTGATATTTGCATTGACGCATGCCTAATGCTTTACTTTACCCAATTCAAATGATCATACAAGGTAAGCTAAGCTGCCGCGTTGCACGGGTAAGGTAAAAGGGTCAATGCTAATCTATTGTCCCCTTGGAGACCAGCCGGGAAAGGGCAACAGCAAAGGTCCGAAACCGATGCCATCATCATGCAGTATACTACCATCTAAACAGGCTGACCCTGCAGGGTGCAGGCCAACAAATGCACGACACGACACGCTTCTTTCTCAAGGCTGCTCACATTTTGAATGATAGCAGACGCTGACATACAGAAGCACATTTTGACAAGAGAGGGACATTGTAATGGCAAAATGTCAACACAATTATGAATGGCTTCAGGCGAGTAGGTACAACACATCTTCATTACCTCACAAAAGAAAGTAGCGTACATTGTCATGAGGCCATGTTTTGCGTGTATAGGAGAAAGCAGAGCAAAATTGTCCCTGCCTGGTTTGATCATCAAAATCCCTCAACAATGCTATAGGAGTTACAACACTTATTTGTCGCTACTCTGGAGGAAGGGGATAGCTATGCCTGAGTTTTCACTCAAATGGAATGGGCGTGCCCTGCTTTTTGTTGACAATGGCCATGGCCAAGTACCTGGTGCCCATTCCAATTGGTGTCTGGTCCTCAGGGCCTTCCCAGAATGGGGCTTCCCCGTCTCCAACTAGTCGCCAGTAGCCCGTTCGCAATGATTCAGCCTGCTCCTCGGTGCAATTCTGCAGGAGAGCTTCTACCCTGAAGTTGATGCCAAGAGAACCCAAGAACTGGGATTGAGTCATTGGCCCATGGACTGAGATGTCATCTGCACAAGTTATGAGGTAGTCTCATGTAAGAACTGGTAATGTTACCAACAAAACTATAGCCACGAGTTAATAACGCCAGTGCAGACCTGAAGCTTCCTCAGCAGAGTGCTTGATTGAAGCAAAATCAACATAGGCACTCAAATCAGCAGAGCCAGGATCATCTAATATGTCGACAAACTTGTGTTTACGGATGGCCTGCATTTATTATAGTTTACTTAGTGCCCAACACATTCATCCAGGACAATAGCTATTTGCTATCATACAAGACATGTCAACAAAAAAAAAAAAAATATCCATAAGGCTAGCTCTCTGTGTGTCGAATAATGCATAAGATCAGGACCTTGAATTTAGGTATTACTGTTTTGCGGTCTAAAAGAAGCAGCGTTTATGAATCAAAAGTCCCCAAAGCACAACTTTGAGCACTTACTAATGCCCTATATTTACACAATCTAGTAAAATCACAATATTGTCTTGAAATATCATTTTCCATGTACCCACAGTAAGTATTGTAAAATATTCAGAACATCAGCAATTTTTTTTTTGATTGTGAGAGCATGTGCCTACGAAATCAACAAAGACTAGCTACTAGGCTTCAAGAATTTATGTTACAGTAGTACTAAACAGGCAACATTTTGAGTTTACTTTAGATACAGTGAAGTGATTTAAAATCCAAACCTGGAGACTATCAGATACTAT
Organism: Miscanthus floridulus; assembly: GCF_019320115.1. NCBI lineage: Eukaryota > Viridiplantae > Streptophyta > Magnoliopsida > Poales > Poaceae > Miscanthus > Miscanthus floridulus. Next base: position 73,086,558 of record NC_089582.1, on the reverse strand, counting down.
TCCGTTTTTTCCATAGTCAATAATAAGAGCACCTCCGCCATCCGAACTAATTCTATCTGCAATTTGTTCAGTAAGCTCCATCGCTTTGGGGCAGACTTCAATATGCTCAATCTTCTCAAGCTCCTCAGAGCTAGCCCAACCACAACGCTTGGCGATGTAAATTAAAGAGGGTGTGGGATGGGGAGATAGAACAAACCGAAACCTGCTGCAAAGTAAGCATTACACATTTCCTTACGGTTAAAAGTACATAAATGTAACTTGTAAAGCTTACGAGGAATCTTCTGCAAGATCCACCATCTTTTCGCACCAGCCACGTGATGCTTTCTGCAAAAAGAGAGAGAAGGATTGTTCAGCGCAATGACTATAAACTCAGTTGGTGAATGGATAAGCACAACAAGAACTTGTGGTAATTAATCATGGGAACAAACCTGAAACTGATGGATCGGTAAGGCATCATAGAATTCATGTGCAATGATTATGGTTGGTGCTGCATATAAGATAGTTACAAATATGAGAAACATAAAAGCCCCCAATCAAGAAGTTTAAAAGAAACAAAGTTGACACTTGACAAAAGGCAAATGTACGAACTTAAACAGTTTCAAAATGGAAAACTGTCTGCTACTTGATACAAAGGGCTTAGACCATCAGCAGGTTGAACAATTATTCATATTCCATGCATGAAGTAACTAAACTAGTTGATCAGCAATGGCAAGGTAGATGCTTTAGACCAGTGATAAGGTGTACCAACACTTGCATTCAAATCTCAATTTTGCGTTTACCTACGACTATAAGAGTGGGTTAAGTTTACTCCCATCAAAACTGAATTTGTTAACAGTAAGTTGAGGCAAATAGCTGTTATTGTTGGTAGTCCTTAGAAAAGTAAACTGCAGTTTCATAAACCAATACTGCTGCTCCTTGTCATATACGATGGCAGATTCCATACCCCAATAAAATAGGTGTGGGTGTCCGCGCATGTTTGAATTACTCCCTCCATTCCCAACTAAATCAATTCCTAGAATCCATGCAAGTCAAACTATCTTAAGTTTGACTAAGTTTATAGGAAACAGTAACAACATGTATGACATAAAATAAGCACATTATGAAAATATATTCTATGGTATATCTAATGATACTAATTTGATATCATAAATCTTGACAAATTTTTCTAGAAATTCGGTCAGAGTTTAAAAGTTTGACTTAAGACAACTCTAGAAATCTATTTATTCAGGGACAGAGGGAGTACCTACCTGGGATTTTTCATATTAACTATAGCTAGGGAATTGACTGACTCTGATTAAATAAGCAGATCCTAAAATTGTCACTAATCTCATTTGGTAAATGGCCTCGAATTTTTCACCCAATATACCATTAAGATGAATGGTGTAAAAGTCAATTATACAAGTGTTTATGACAATACCAACTTCTATAGAGATCATTAATTCAAATCCAAAAGGTTGAAGGTGAAAGATCCAATTCAAAATGAAAAGAGCCTCATACATCCTGAGGGAACCTGTTCGAGGGAGGCATGCCAACAAACGGGGGCTCCACAAAGCTTGCTAACTGTTCTCTTGCCATCATCAACATGTTCATCTTCACATTTCAGAGTATTATACTGGAGTTTCTGCAATGTGGGGCTGCACTCGACTAAGTTAATGCTGAGTGCCTTGGTGAAGTTAACAAACTTTGCTGAGCCCTGTTGAAATAAGGCAACCATTAAGAAGTAAGAACAACACAATGAAACTTCAATACATGATAGACGCTAGCAATAAAACATACCCTAAGTAAATCAGCCAAGAGTGTTCCTCGTCCTGGGCCAAGCTCGATCAGATTCACCTTCGCTGGCTTTCCCATTTGCTCCCAGAGGCACATTGCCCATACACCAATCATCTGTACCATAGCAGCACAGTCCATCCATGAATCTCATTAATTCCTTTTTGGTTTGGAAAAAAAAAACAGCACAGCTTATGCTTGCAACATTATTACCTGAACACACAGTTCATTACTGGATCGTAATTAAGTAACTAAATACAGCACAGTGCAATGTTCTTCACAACAGTGTTGACAAAGCAATTGATTAGTGAGCACCAGTTTTACCTCTCCAAACATCTGGCTGACCTCCGGCGAGGTGATGAAATCCCCTGATTCCCCAAACACATCACGGTTGATATAGAATCCTGACTGTGGGTTCGTCAGCACCTCCTCCATGTATTCGGCTATGCTGATTGGCCCACTCCGAAACTAACGCCACCACAATCACATCGAAATTGGCAATTAACATTTCCCCAATGCGAGCAACAGAGACTAACATAGAAACAGAAGCTGGCACCTTTATGATGCTCTTGATGTGCTTGACGAGCTCGGAGTCCGACGACGACTCGTGCGAGTGCTCTGCCGCATTTTGACACAACACCTACTATCAGATAATCAGAAACCCCAAACCCAGACACCAGTGCTCGTGAAAGAGAAGAGGCGGACGGAGCGGACCTGGAGGGTTGTAGAGGCCGGAGCGGTCGACGGAGATGCTGAGAAGAGCGCCTGCATCACCGTTGGAAATCTTGGGGAGCTCTCTGTCCTCCGCCTCCTCGTCTTGGCCGGCAGCTGAAGACGAAGAAGGCGGCGAGGAAGAGGTGGTCGGGGCAGACAAGAAGCGGGCGTGGAGGAAGGGGGCGATGGGAGGAGGGAGGCGCCGGTGAGTCGTGTTTCCGCAGCCACCGCCCAAGACGCGAGGGGCGAGGCGGCGGAGGAGGGCGGCGGAGCCACGAAGCATCTCGACGGCGACGAGAGAGAGAGAGAGAGAGAGAGAGAGAGAGAGAGAGAATTGAATGTGTGAACGGATTGGGCCGGAGCGGGAGGAGAAGGATGCGTGGGTTTCGCTAGGGCCAGTTCCACGGTCCAATTGGCCTGGCCCAGAGAGAATTTGCACATCGAGGGTTTTAAGATTCTCAGCTGCAGTAAAAATTGAGCTTGAACGTGCTAAGAGCATACCCTAATTCTTTTTTTTTTTGCGATTACACATTACAACGCATGCACGCACACTCACTCGTATAAACGCACGCACATAAACCTTACCCCTATGAATATATAAATCCTCAAAAAATATTATGTAGCAAAAAACATATAATTAGTTTCGACCAATATATCTTGAATTTATATGAAAATTTAGGAAGATTAACTAAGTCAATCGGAGTTTGATGTGTCAGATATGAATTTTAGAAGGTGGGTTATTTGTTTAACTAAAAATGGAACGTGGGTTTCAAATCTGGAGCAAGTCTGAAATTATTGGGTAGACTTGGGAGTTGGGACACAACCAGAGCCGGCCAGCTTCGCCGGGAAAAGAGGAGAGAGCTAGGCCTAGACGGATTTTATTAGGAGTATCCGGGAAGGGAGCATGGGCACTTATTGACATATTGTTCAGGAAATTAGAGCTAGATCATGCGAGTTCATTTTTGTTGAGTTTGTTCACGAAGGGAGGCAATCAAATTTTGATGCCCACGTCTTAGCAAGAAGTAGTGTCTATGATGAACTTTGTAGACATGTTTGGTTTACATCTCCGTCGAATGGCGTTTGCACTTCTTATGGAGCTTGAAATGATCTAACAATGCCTAGAGGGGTGGGGGTGGGGGGGGGGGGTGAATAGGTGTATCTAAAAATTAATTGCAAATGTTAAGTTCAAATTTGTCAGTCAATGTCGGAAGTCCCGACGTTTGGGTTGGAACTCCCGACGTCGTCAGAAGTTCCGGCACAAACGTCAGCAGTCCCGACGCCTATGTGAACTACAAAAGCAGTGCCAAATTTAACTTTGCGGATAAATAATCTTACAACCCCACTTCCTAGTGGTTTGGTAAAGATGTTGGGTCACTCCCTTGACGTCGTAATGCCTCCAAACCATAGATCGAGTCCAAACCCTAAAATGAAGTTTGGGAGAGAAAGAGACAAACAAATACAAGTAATCTCTAGCAATCACAACAACAAGCACACGAGACATAAGGATTTATCTCGAGGTTCGATAACCCCATAAAGGAGCTCCTACGTCCTCGTTGTTGAGGTGACCACCAAGGTCGGAGTCTCTTCCACCTCCTTGCCTCTCTCAAAGCGACCACAAAGATCACTTGAGCTTTCCACTAAGAAATCAAAGGGTAATACAAACTTTCCAAGGCTCTTCCACAAGATGGAAGCTCTTGGGCAATGCCTAGCCGGCTAGGGGCAAAGCCCCAAGAGTAATAGATGCAAAATTAACCGGCTTGACGAAGAAATCAAGTGCTCAAGCTTGCCATAGTGATTTTCTCACTTAATCCACTCTCCTTTCACTCAAAACCCTAAGGGAATCAAAGATTAGAGCAAAGGAGGGAGGAGAAGGGTGCCTTTCTTGCTTAGGGGCTGTTGGGACGAAGTTAGATCAGCTGTGAATGAGTCCGTAATGGTTAGAACTGAAGAGAGGGGTATTTATACTCTTAGTAGAAATCTAACCGTTCAGATCTACGTCGGAAGTTCCGACGTAGATCTCGGGACTTTCGACGTAAACATAAAGCACTGTTCACACAGGGTCAGAAGTCTACGTATGCAAGTCAATGTCGGAACTCCCAACAAACATTAGGACTTTCGATGGTCGAAACTCCCGATGTACGTCGGGACTTCTGACATGCGCAGTCAGTCAACCAGTAAAGCTCTAGGTGCCGGGACTCCCGACAAGGTCCAGGAGTTTTGACGGTCGAAACTTCCGATGTACGTCGGGAGTTTCGATGTGCGCAGACAGTCTGCCAGCAGAACCACCGATGTCAGGACTCCCAACTTGGGTCGGGACTTCCGACTGCCGGGAGTTCCGACTCATGTCAAAACTTCCAACGTCCACAGTCACAGAAAAATATTCTATGTGTTCGTGGAGTGCTAGAGTGTCTCTCTTTTGATTTTATTTATATGCTTGAGCACTCTATCTTCCTCAGACCAACTAAGTTTGTATCCCTCTTTATAGTGCGGTGGATCCTAAACTCAAAAACAAAAACAAAACCTTTGGAGAGCATTTTGAGTTCGTTCGCTTTTACAACTTCAAGAATTGAGGGATACCATTTCATCTTTATCAACTCTTTGAATCTTTCATAGGACTAATAGCTGCGACATATCTCATTAAGATCATATTAGTCCCTAATTTGTATGTCCTCAATACACCAAAACCCACATAGGGGGCAAATGCACTTTCAATCTCCCCCTTTTTGGTAATTGATGACATCCAACTTAGGCTTTTATAAGAATGAAAGAATTTAAAGCTTCTGAATCCCAAAATTTATGAAGAGCTCCCCCTTGATGTATGCATGAATTTGAATTTCAATTAGAATCATCTATACATGATTTGCATACATCAAGACAAAAGCTCCCCCTAAATTTTGCAATTCGTGGGGTGCAACAAGTGTGTGTGAACAAATAGATACCCATGAAAAGAAATGCAATATGACACATTATTTCACACAACAAGTAAAAAAGAGTATGATGGCCAAGATTTCAAAGTGAAAAACTCGAAGCAACACATGGCCATCCAAAAATCATTCACCATCGCAAGTATAGACAAGTACAAGTGAATAAGTTAGATAAATAACCATTACTTGTCCTACAATCATTCATCACAAACATATATATAAAGTTGTCCATCACAAGCTAGCCACCACACGGAATTGTTTACACAAGATAAAGGTTTTTAAGTCTCAAAACAAAATGACCAATAACTAACTTATTACAAGATATCAAAGCCTAACACTCCCCCTTTGTCAACAAGTGCCAAAAGGGGTAGGCCGCATGACAACCAACTACTCATCCTCGTAGTCATCATCCTCATCTTGGTCACTGTCCTCACCACCATCGTTGTCTTCATCCTCCTCCTCCTCTATGTATTCCTCATCTTCTTCCGTTGCCTTGCCCTTGCCATTAGGGCGAGAAGTCGCATCATCTTCGTATGGCGCACAAGCCTCATCATATAAAGCCAATGGATCATGGGGAGGCACAAACAGCGGTGGAGGAGAAGACACAAACCCTACGTGTTGTTCCAACTGGTAGAGCCTCTCTTGCATATCGCGCTCACATTAAGCACTAGCACAACACTGTCCAAACATGTATGTCATGAGGAACTTGAATTTGCTTGGCTTCTTACCCGAGGAGGAGGAAGAGAGGGGCTCGACACTAGAAGAGCGAGCATCAGCAGTAGGTGGTGAAGCACCACAGCGAGAGCGAGAACCTGAGACACCTTTCCCTTTTGCTTTGGCTGCAGCACCTTTCTCCCTCAGTTCTCTTGCAGTAGAGATGGATGTCTTGTTGGAAATCTTTAGAAGATTGTGCTGAGTGTCTATGGGGAACCGAATGCCGAACACTTGCTCAATGACATGCATAATGTATGCTGCATAGGGAAGATGCTTCACCGGATCCTCAGTAGCATCATGTATCTTGTTCCAAAAGTATCTGCTGATGGAAAATTTCTGAAACTCATCTCCAAATCGCTGAAGCACCTTTTGAGAATCATCACGAAGGAAGGTGGAGTCACCTCGCTTCGGATACAATATCTGTCTCAGAATGTTATTAAGAACATAGTAATATGGCTTCAGATATACTATCTGTCCATCAGCTGTATGTCCATCAAGGTACATGTGTTGGTTCTCCTCCAAAGCTACGTCGTCATACTTAGTCAACTCAGGTGCAGTGCAGTCAGTGTGACTCAAACCAAGAAGGCGAGAGAAAGTGATGAAGTCCACCTTTAATGCTTGCCTTCAGTGGTCCAATGAATAAAGTCAACAACACTGGTAGGGTCTTGTAACAGAACCGACCAATTATACGAAATTAAGTAAGAAAATCATCCACCAGAGCAGACGATTTAACAAACTTAAGCCCATATAACCCGGTAGTCCGTGAAATCACGAAGGATTTCAAACCAACTCACATCCCAACCAAGATCGTAATAAGTTTAGCGGTCACCATCACATATTACATAAAAATTCGCATCTCAGATACATCAGAGTTTAAACATAGTTATTACAAAATGAGTTCAAATAGAAGTAGCGGAAGCCATTTGTTCAAACCACACACACTCACACGGAGTTCAAATACAGTGCCAGCTAATGATCATCTCCAACAAAAGCATCAGACGAGACGTAAGGAATGACCATGCCCATGGTCCTAAGCATTACCCATCGTAGGATAAAGGCGGTTGATACAGTAGCCGTAATACATCTGCCCATCTGCAACAAGTGAGAATAAAACCCTGAGTACGAGAAGGTACTCAGCTAGACTTACCCGACATAACCGAAAATAAAGTGACACCAAGGATTATGAAGGGCTTTATAGTAGGGTGGATGACTCATTTGCAGAAAGAGGCATTTTTAGTATTTCAAGAACCTTTCCAAAAGCATTATTGTCAAGTTAATTATTATTAACCTATCGACTAGATTTGCACCTATACTAGAGCAAACATGTGATTAAGCAAATAATGATAACCCATGATCATCAACCACTTCCATAATGTCATATTCATTATAACTATCCAAGTGTTCCATTAACATTACTACGATGAAGTAACTCAAGTCAAGTGCTCACTATCCAGGAGCGATGGCGATTCGAATCGATTCCTAACCAGCTGGTGATTTATTTCTTACACAAACCTCACTCACTCGCTAAAGTGAGATATCGGTCATCGAGTTAACTATCCAGGAATCTCGAGTTTGCCAGGAACCACATGTACCCAGGGGCCGACCGACTGCACTTTGGTCTTATCATCTCGCCCCCGTGTCCTACCACACCTGCTCTGGTACAGTGCGCTGCGGGCAATCTACTCGACCCGAATAATCTCCAAGCTTCGTGGTCGAAAGGTACTTTATTCGGCCAGCTAAATGTAAGGCATGCGTTCAACATGACTCGAGGCCCAACAACGGTCGGTCCTTAATCGACATAGACGGAAAGCACTACAGTTCAAAACTCTGTAAGTCTCTGTCCGGTCTCAACTTCATTTAACACTTAGTTATACCATGACTACATAGTTATCCAAGTAGATCCAGGTAACCACCTATAGCTCGCAGGTGATAGGAAATCACTCGACTTCTACCGGTCTAAGCCAGCTAAGCATTGACTCGACTGTGGATACCAGGGTAACAAATATATAGTATAACAAAGGTAGACAAGGTATAATGCAGCAATGGTTGCAAACAACTCCTGAACATAATGCATCAATTAAAGTAAAGCATTTAATTAACAATTGCAAACCGGGGAGAAAATGCTCCGGGGCTTGCCTCTCTCGAAGGAGCTCGGGCGGTGATCGGGGCACTCCGGAAGTTCCTCAACGTCCTCGTTGGCTTCGGGCACTTCCTGTGGCTGCACCTCGAGCTGCTCCTCAGGCTCCTTGGGTATGACAACTGGGTTCTTGATTTGCGATCCTATATGATGCATGTGCGTAAGTGCTTATGCAAAAAGTGCATCGGATGAAATGAATACAATGGATATGCTTGAATGCAAGGTAGTCAACATCATCCAAAAACATATACTACAAGCACATGTCATCTACTGCATTCTCTTCTACTACTAATATGCTAAGTCAACACATCTCATTAAATGCTTCAAAGATACACCAAAGCTTCACTAATTTCTTAATCACACATAAAGCAACACTTGATTAAACCCTAATTAATAATAGGTTTGAATAGCAACATCTATTTTTATTGCTTAGAAAAATCTTAGAAAATTCCCATAGCACAGTACTACCCTAAGTAGTCTACCATCAGATTTTTATGGTATTTGAATGAGTGGATTAGCCTACACAAAAATAACAAGATATGTCATGATTATGAACATGAAAATACTTTGTACTGTGAACAGTGTCAAACAACAGATGAAATATTTTTTCTATGTTCTACACAACAAATAATCACTGTACAAAAATTATCACATGCATGTTTTATTCAAATTTTGCTCTCTAGCAAAAATAACAAAAATTAGCCATTAAAGGCACTTGAACTACACCTCATAATTTTTCTATAGTACATGCATGACACATATTTTTCCTAGGAAGTACATTACACAAGAAGAGTAACAAACTTAGAATCATATTTTTCTGATACATATAGGATTTACTAACCATTTTACAAGATATCAGTAATATCAAGAATTAATTAAAGCTCTACAGAAAAGTGTCTCAAAAATGACATGCAATATTTTTATCATGTAGATCTAGTGACAAGGAACCTAGCAAAATTTGTTTCAACAAATTTGGAGCAAATTTGTGTATACAAACATTTTTCAAAGCATTTCTCTTTCCAAATAATAAAAGAAAACTGAAAACAAAATTTTCCTATGACTACTGGGCCGGCCCGTGGAAACAACTGGCCCACGGCCACATTCGGCCTGCGCAGACCGAGAGAAGGGGAGGGCGACGGCCTGGCTCGGGGCTTCAGCCCAAGCCATCCTGGCCCAGCTCGGCCGGGCGAAGGAGCCACGCCACACCGGTGTTCTAGACACCACGGCGGCGTGGGCGCTACCAGCGGGCCGGCGGCCGTTGCCGGCTGGGTCTGGGCAAGCGGGTGAGCGCGCGGGGTCCGCAAGAGAGTGCCGAACCTGAGCAGGCAACTCAAAAGGATGGAGGAGGGAAAGAGGACGCGTTCCACGGTGGCCGAGCACAGCGGCGCCATGACTGACGGCGGCAAAACGCGCAAAACGCTCTACCTTGGCTCAAAAGGTGTCACAGCCGTGAGCACCAGGTGCCGGAGAGCGAGGTGGAGCTATGTGTGCTTGATTGCGGGCAGTGGTGGAGCACTGGCGACGGATTTTTCCGGCGGGGCTGCGGTGGCACTCGGTGGCGAGAGAGCAGAGCTCGTGCGGGCGAAGCAGAGAGGCAGCGCGGGAGAGTGAAGTGGGGAGCGCCGCGGGCTTAGCAGATGAAGGCGAGCGCGTGGAGGCGAAGGCAGGCCATGGCTACCGCGCGGCGGGCATCGCCGGCGCATGGCCGCCACGCAGCGGTCGCGCTCTGGCGCTGGTCGGGACGCGGCGCAGCGCGGAGGCAGGCTGGGCACGCAAGGTGGGCTGGGCCAGACGCGGGGCGGGCGAGCGGCGGGCGCGGTGGCAGGCCGAGCCGGCTTCGGCCATGGGCCGAGAAGCGGGGCGGCGGCCTGTTAAGCAAAAATGAAATAATTTTCTTTTTATTTCTCAAATAAACAGAACTCAAATTCCATTTTGTGCCATTTAAAAGCATTTTCACAATTTGGTGTAAAAATGAAATTTGTTCCATTTTTCAATATCTACAACTTTGCTTTTATAACCAAAGTCAATTTCCAAATAGATTTTGATTACCAAATTAAACTCAATATTAATTCAAAACCCTAATTTTGAAGAATTATTTTTAAAGCAAAATTTGGTAATATTTTAAAAACAAACTTTGCTCCAAAAATTGTGCTAAATAATTCTAGATGATTTACAATCATAGCCAAACATGTTTTACTTACCTAGCAAGCATAATTTGGGCAAAAACAACTCTAAACAAGTGTATGCAACATTCATGTTTCACGAGCATGTTTCATATGTTTCGAAGCAGGGTTTCAGTTATTATTTACATGATTAGGCATGTATGATTAGGATGCTTGATGATGCATAATATGCACGATTTGCAGTGCCTAAATGCTGGCATAACACCAGGGTGTTACAGTCTCTCATGATGATAGGAAGCATAAAACTGATAGATGAGCTCAATGTTCCAATGCTTCCTAAACTTCAGCAAGTACGACAACCCCATTGAGTGTATATCACGAACCAGCTACTCCAGCTCGGGCTCCTTGTACTTACCAAGAGAGTATGCATCAATGCACTTCATCTGAAGGACCGGTGGCTCTCTCTTCTTCAAAAACTTCAGATAGAGAATGGAATCATAGAAGTCATAATGGAATGGGTGCCAGAAACGATACTCAAGCTGTAGATCCTTCTCATCCTCAGCATAAAGGTTTCTTCCCCTCATGGACCTAATATCCTTAACCCGGTGATGGTAGTCCACTGGTAGAGGAGTCCAACCACCAGCAGGATTATGAGCCATGGCAGGCTCCTGCATGACTGGTGAAATGCCCAGGAAGGGAACGAGCTGAGAGACAAAGCCTGGGCCACAAGTCAGGGTGTGAGTCGGTGGAGCAGCAATGGTGCGGCCGGCACGCTCAAGAGCCTCTTCTTCAGCATCAACAATCGAAACATCCCCAACAAAGGTAGGAGCAGGAGGAGGAGCGGCAGCTGATGATCCTTAATCATCATGGTGATAGGCACATGAACCACCACCAGTAGCACAGGGACCTCCAGCACCAGCACGGGGATATGCCACTTTGGTGTGGCCAAACGGCTTGGGGATAGCGACACGATCTTGGTTCTTCTTGGATTGCTTCTCCTTATGATGCGAGGGACTGCCACCGTCCATGACTACGAAGAACACGAAGTGGAACTAAGAAATAATACAACAAGACGTGAATGAACATCGAGAATTGAAGAAACATGAATGGAGTGGTCACCCTAGGGTCGGGAGTCCTGGCCATAGTTAGGACTTCCTACAGCTGGGAGTTCTGGCCTGGCGTCGGGAGTTCCGATGGGCGGAACCTCCGACTGCCGTCGGGACTTCCAGCACACATGGTGACCACCCATTCAAGGGGCTTCAAATCGCAACACACATTCATACAAGGAGGACAGAGGAGTAGAGAGGGAGAAAGAATAGAGGCAAAGCGCAAGGTATATTGATAATAGGGTTAGGGCGCCACGGTAGTACCTTGAATCGAGGAAAGAGGAGATGGAGAAGGATGAAATCACAGTCCACGAACAAATCAACGATCCTGAGCACCACCAAGAATGGAATCCCCACCACACCACCGAGCTGAGGAAGGAGATCGAAGCACGAGCGGTGGTCGGAAGAGCCGACAGGACTCCCGATAGCGTAACCGGAAGGGAGGGTAGCCGGAACCTCCGGCAGGCCGGAGCCACGGATAGGGCGTGACAGCGCGAGGAGGAGTGAGGAAGGGTGGGGGCGGCACATGGAAGGGCTAGGGCATCACGAGGGCGATGGGAGTGTGGGGATGGAGAGAGTAACCGTAGTAAAAGAGACCGGGCCGGTTATAAATGAGTAGGTGAAACAATGTGGCGCGGTCAAAAACTTAGATCTACATCGGGACTCCTAGCGTATGTCGGGACTTCCGGCGGTCGGGAGTTCCGACATGAGCCATGACTTTCGACCGTCGGGAGTTTCGACCTACGTTAGGACTTCCGACGTAGGGAAACTAAAAAACACCTCAACCTGCACTCACTCTACCATGTGGGGCAAAAATATGATGGACACTAACATTTTCACAAGTGACTAGATTTCATTCAACCAACACAAAGCAATAGCCACTCATGAAAATTATAAAATAGATTTTGAAAGTGTCACACAATGTTTTCTTAATTCTTTTCTCCTAACTAGATCAAACAAAATGTGTGTGCAAGGGATCAAGCCACATTACGAGAATCAATGATATTTAGTTCACTCCTCAAAGCATAAAATCTTGACTCATCTAGGGGCTTTGTGAAGATATCGGCTAATTGCTTTTCGGTGCTCACATGATGAATGGCGATATCTCCTTTGGTTTCATGGTCTCTCAAAAAATGATGCCAGATGTCTATGTGCTTTGTTTGAGAGTGGTTTACAGGGTTGTTTGCCAACTTAATGGCACTCTCGTTGTCACACAAAAGTAGAATCTTGGTTAACTCACATCCAAAGTGCTTTAAGATTTGCTTCATCCAAAGTAGTTGGGCACAACAAGCGTTGGCTGCCACATACTCGGCTTCGGTGGTGGACAAAGCAACGGAATTTTGCTTCTTAGAGCTCCAAGACACCAAGGATCGACCAATAAATTGGCAAGTCCCGGCAGTACTCTTTCAGGTTACTTTGCAACCGACATAATTCGAATTGGAATAGCCAAGTAACTCAAAAGTGGAGCCCTTAGGATACCACAAGCCAAGATTAGGAGTGTGCACTAAATACAGAAAAATTCTCTTAACGGCCATCAAATGACATTCTTTCGGATTAGCTTGAAATCTTGCACACATGCACACACTAAGCATAATATCGGGCCTAGATACACAAAGGTAAAGAAGTGATCCAATCATGGAGTAATATACCTTTTGATCGACGTCCTTTCCTCCTTGATCAAGGTCAAGATGTCCATTGTTTGGCATGGGTGTCTTGATGGGCTTGGCCTTGTCCAAGTTAAACATTTTCAACATGTCGTTGGTGTACTTGGTTTGACTTATGAACGTGCCATCCTTGAGTTGCTTGATTTGAAATCCAAGGAAGAACTTTAACTATCCCATCATGGACTTCTTGAACCTATTTGTCATAATCCTACTAAATTCCTAACAAAAAGCCACATTAGTACTACCAAATATTATGTCATTGACATATATTTGGCAAACAAATATATCATAATTGACTTTGCGAGTAAACAAAGTAGCATTGGCCTTTCCTATCTCAAAACCTTGTTTGAGTAGGAAATCCTTCAAACAATCATACCAAGCTCTAGGGGCTTGTTTGACCCCATAGAGAGCCTTGTTGAGCTTGTAGACGTGGTTTGGATATTTGGGGTCTTCAAAGCCCGATGGTTGCTCTACATACACCAACTCGGATAGGGGGCCATTGAGAAATGCACTCTTCACGTCCATTTGATATAGCTTGAAATCATGATGAGCGGCATAGGCAAGTAGAATGCGAATTGATTCTAGCCTAGCCACCGGTGCATAGGTCTCCCCAAAATCCAAGCCTTCAATTTGAGTGAATCCTTGAGCCACCAACCTTGCCTTGTTCCTTGTTACCATGCCATGCTCATCTTGCTTGTTGCGGAAGACCCACTTGGTTCCAATCACATTTTGCTTGGGTCTTTTCACCAAGGACCAGACTTCATTCCAAGTGAAGTTGTTCAACTCCTTTTGCATGACTATCATCCAATCCGGATCATCAAGTGCCTCTTCCACCCTACGAGGTTCCAAAGGAGAAACAAACAAGTAATATTCACAAAAACTTGCTAAACGGGAATGTGTAGTTACTCCTCATCGAATTCTCCCCAATATGTTATCAACGGGATGATCCCATTGAATGGATTGATGCACTCTAGGATATGGCACTTGAGTTGATCTTTGGATAGGGTCATCATGATCATCATCATCATCATGGTCATGATCGATTGGAGGATCACAATCATGAGCTTGTGGAGGGTTGACTTCACTTCTTTCTTCATTATTGAGTTGAGGTTGAGCTTGCTCATTGTTGACACCATCTCCATGAGAATGACCTTGTGCTTCATTTGATCTTCCATCTTGATTATTTCTTGTTGCGGAAGCTTCACCATGTTCATTGGATGAAACATGATGAATGGTAGGATCAAGATCATCATGCACAACATGGTCTTCATCTTCGTCTTCGACGAGCTTTACTTCACCAATGGCAAGCTTCTTGATTGCTTTGTGTGTAGCTTTTTCATTACCTACAATCTCAACATTGACTTGCTCCTTTTGAGAGCCATCGGTTTCATCAAAAGTCACATCTACCGTGATTTCAATCAAACCGGTGGGTTTATTGAAAACACAATATCCATGTTCGTTAGTACCATAACCAAGCATGAAACCTTCATCAACCTTTGGTGCAAACTTAGAGCTTTTGGATTTCTTGTTAAGTATGAAACACTTGGATCTAAAAACTCTAAAGTAGTGCATCTTAGGCTTTTTACCGGTTAGAAGTTCATAGGCGGTCTTTTCTCTTTTCTTGTGAAGATATAAGCGGTTGATGGCATGGCATGCCGTATTGACTGCTTCCGCCCAATAGTTGGTTGGAGTCTTGTACTCATCCAACATTGCTCTTGCGGCTTCTATGAGCGTTTGGTTCTTCCTCTCCACAACACCATTTTGTTGTGGAGTGTATGGAACCGAAAACTCATGCTTGATTCCTTCTTCATCAAGAAACTCTTCAATGTTGGTGTTCTTGAACTCCATCCCATTGTCACTTCTTACTCTCTTGATTTTGACATCAAACTCATTTTGGGCTCTTCTCGCAAACTTCTTGAAGATACCTTGGACTTCACTCTTTTCACGCAAAAAGAATACCCAAGTGAAACGAGAATAATCATCAACAATTGCATAACCATATTTGTTACCACCAATGCTTATATAAGCGACGGGTCCAAATATGTCCATGTGAAGCAACTCCAATGGCCTTTCGGTTGTCACAACATTCTTGATGGGATGTTTAGCTCCAACTTGTTTTCCCGCTTGGCATGCGCTACAAATCCTATCTTTCTCAAAAGAAACATTTACTAGTCCAAGGATGTGTTCGCCTTTTTGAAGTTTGGCCAAGTTCCTCATCCCAACATGAGCAAGTCAGCGATGCCATAACCAACCCATGCTAGATTTTGCCATTAAATAAGTATCGGGATTTACTCTATTTGATGTGAAATCAACTAGATAGAGTTTCCCTTTTAAATGACTCATAAATACAATAGAGGAATCCTCCCTTCTATAGACTTCCACACCCTTATCCATAAAGAGACAATTGTAACCCATCTCATAAAGTTGTGAGACGGACAACAAATTGTATCTCAACGAATTCACAAGTAAAACATTTGAAATGGAATTATCATTTGATATAGCAATTTTACCCAAACCGAGGACTTCTTCTTTTCCATTGTCACCAAACACAATATTTCCACTTTGATCATGACTTGGTTGGAATGATGTGAACATGTCCTTCTCTCTAGTCATATGATTGGTGCATCCACTATCCAACACCCAACTTGTTCCACCGGAAGAATATTCCTACAAAGACAAATTAAGCTTTTGTTTTAGGTACCCAAAAAGATTTAGGTCCTAGGGGGTTATCACATAAAACTTGGGCACCCAAAACTTTTCTCACACTTCTATCTCCTTCAAATGACACTTTTAAAGTATCCCAAATTTGTTTTGCACTTTCCATTCCATTCACTTTTCTAAACTCATCCGGAGCTAGGCTTGACACAAGCAATGCTACAGCTTGTGCATTTTGATGGAGGTTGTGCACTTCTTCTAGAGTTATCTCTCTATCTTCATTGGTAGGAATCACCACACCAACATCCACAATTTTCCAAAGTCTTGCGGCAATGAGATGCATCTTCATCTTGTAAGACCAATCGGTGTATCTTGTTCCATCAAAGTGAGGTGGCTTGCCAATATTGATGGACGGAGTATGTAGTGTTGAACCTTTTATGAGTTGTCCATAGTCAAAACTCATGTTTGAATATATTCCCTTTCCATGAGCATGCTCACCGGCTCCAATATCACTAGCGGCATCTTTGTTTGCTTCATTCTTGTCATTTGTATCATTCTTGCCACTTATTGCATCATCAACCTTCTTGCTCAATTCTTCCTTCATCTTGCTCATCTCATCTTGCATCTTTTTCATTTCATCTTGAAAGAGCTTGACTTAAGTACTCATCAACTCTTCAGCTATTTTCTTTGCCATTTCGGTGGCAACGGCTTGCATCTTGTCGGAATCTGACATTGTTTCTTCTTATGCGGTGAAGCACTAAAAGGAGACCTTTCTTTGATACCAATTGAAAGGATCTAACAATGCCTAGAGGAGGGCTGAATAGGCATATCTAAAAATTAACTGCAAATGCTAAGTTCAAATTTGTCAGTCAATGTCGGAAGTCCCGATGTTTGGGTCAAAACTCCCGACGTCGTCAGAAGTTCCGGCACAAACGTCAGCAGTCCCGACGCCTACGTGAACTACGAAAGTAGTGCCAAATTTAACTTTGTGGATAAATAATCTTATAACCCCACTTCCTAGTGGTTTAGTGAAGATGTTGGGTCACTCCCTTGACGTCGTAATGCCTCTAAACCGTAGATCGAGTCCAAACCCTAAAATGAAGTTTGGGAGAGAAAGAGACAAACAAATATAGGTAATCTCTAGCAATCACAACAACAAGCACATGGGACACAAGGATTTATCCTGAGGTTCGGCAACCCCACAAAGGAGCTCCTATGTTGAGGTGACCACCAAGGTCGGAGTCTCTTCCACCTTTTTGCCTCTCTCAAAGCGACCACAAAGGTCACTTGAGCTTTCCACTAAGAAATCAAAGGGTAATACAAACTTCCCAAGGATCTTCCACAAGATGGAAGCTCTTGGGCAACGCCTAGCCGGCTAGGGGCAAAGCCCTAAGAGTAATAGATGCAAAATCAATCGGCTTGACGAAGAAATCAAGTGCTCAAGCTTGCCAAAGTGATTCTCTCACTTAATCCACTCTCCTTTCACTCAAAACCCTAAGAGAATCGAAGATTGGAGCAAAGGAGGGAGGAGAGGGTGCCTTTCTTGCATGGGGCTGTTGGGACGAAGTTAGGTCAGCTGTGATTGAGTCCGTAACGGTTAGAAGTGAAGAGAGGGGTATTTATACTCTTAGTAGAAATCTTACCGTTTAGATCTATGTCGAAAGTTTCGACGTAGATCTTGGGACTTTTGACGTAAACATAAAGCACTATTCACATAGGGTCAGAAGTCCACGTGTGCAAAGTCAATGTCGGAACTCCTGATAAATGTTAGGACTTCTGACGGTTGGAACTCCCGACGTACGTCGGGACTTTCGACGTGCGTAGTCTGTCAACAAGTAAAGCTCCAGGTGTTGGGACTCCCAACAAGGTCTGGGACTTCCGACGATCGGAACTTCCAACGTACATTGGGAGTTCCAATGTACGCAGTCAGCCTGCCAGCAGAACCACCGATGCTGGGACTCCCAGCTTGGGTCGGGACTTCCGACGTCCACAGTCATAGAAAAATATTCTATGTGTTCATGGAGTGCTAGAGTGTCTTTCTTTTGATTTTATTTATATGCTTGAGCACTCTATCTTCCTTAGACCAACTAAGTTTGCATTCCTCTTTATAGTGTGGCGGATCCTAAACCAAAAAACAAAAACATAACCTTTGGAGAGCGTTTTGAGTTCGTCCGCTTTTACAACTTCAAGAATTGATGGATACCATTTCATCTTTATCAACTCTTTGAATCTTTCATGGGACTAATAGCTGCGACATATCTCATTAAGATCATATTAGTCCCTAATTTGGATGTCATCAATACACCAAAATCCACATAGGGGGCAAATGTACTTTTAGAGCTCAATAAAGGTTTTGCTTCCCCTAAAAAAATAAAAAAATTATTCTAGATTTTGAAAATTTTTACATCTATTTAAACTTGCTCAAAATATTCTATGAAATTCACCAAAATTACTTACCTATTGTGGTAAAGTTCAGATATTTATGGAGTTACAATTTTTACATAACATTTTTGTTCATGAAAAGTGACGTGTTATAATGCATTTCCATCAAAGAGAAAAACTATAAAAGTTTTATTTCTCAATTTTATTTATATAAGTGGGTAGGTTAATTTACATAGAATTTAATTTTGGAATTTAATATTTTCTTTAATATTCACTTAAAATAGCAATGATTTTTATTAAATAAAATATTATGGAAAAGGAGGGTAGGCTAACAAAAATAAGGAAACCGGAGAAATGGAGCTTCACTAGGCTGGAATCGGCCTGTTGCCCTTCCTCAACCTCCTTTCTCTTTTCTAGTTTCTATCCCATTTTTTACACATTATTATCATTTATATATAGTTTTAAGAAAATAATTACTGGATGATCCAAAACCAAAGTCATAAGAGGTAAGTCAGATATATTGTTGGTATGGAATGCATAGTGTAAGAATCCAACCCATGATTAAATTAGATGGGGAAAATATGCCCCTAATTTCCCTAGATGAACACTTCATCAAATATGTTTTAATTTTTTAAAAGCTTGATTTTTTTAGGAGTGTGACTTGAGCTAAATGGTACAGTAGATGGACAAAAGGGCATAGTTGCTGCATAGATCGGAGATCTATCGAGTTGTCCACCATGGACGGGAAAGACGAGAGGAACTAGAGAGGCAAGGAAGAGGCAACGGCTTTGGTGAACGGAAGGGTGAAAATGGTCTAGGGTTTGGGACGGGGATGGAGTGATTGTGATACCAACTTATATATGCCCGATGCCAACGACATTTTGCAAGAGATAGGGTGCATGTTCACTTTGGGAAGGAGGAATGGATCAAGGCCTTAGCGGCCTTATCGTTAATAGTGTTGTGTTTGTGCCAGGGCCACTATACAGGATGAAGGAGCAGCCAAATGACAACCTTATGCTTGGGTTGGGCCAGCATGAGCCTGATAGAAATAGTAACAGGGTCTTTAAGGGTCAGTGTTTAATAGGGTTGTGCCTTGTGTTGTCGATTGGACCAGACCCCTTTGACCATCTATACCATTGAGTATACTAGACTGAACTGAAATCATGGTCACCCTCACAACCAGATCCTCTAACATATAGGGTTCTACACGAGATGGACGTCTATTGTTTTAGTGCATCTCGCAACTGTGGCACATGTATCTATACTAAACAAGCATAACCCATGAGTGTAGCACACAAACTCTGGAATAATGGTAACCATCATGCTATCAAGCTCGACCATCACACCAGACTGGAGGAGACAGGAACAATCCCTTTATAGTTAAGTTATCTATAGCTATAGTTAACAGTAGGCAAGCCTATAACCTGATCCATGAGGATGAAAACAGATGGAAATAGAGAAAACCCCTCTCCCATCGCCATTTCTATATTTCTTTGGCAAAAATAGGACTGAGTATGGATCAGAAAAGCCAAGATCGAAAACTAAATTGGGATATAGGGACATGTGGAAATAGACAAGTACGCAACGAGAGCTAAAAAATTAAGGTAAAATCACATGATTTAATATTTTCAACTATGCATGTATAAAGCCATATACCATTATACACATATGAGGATCGATATAATTTTCACTTGCATGCTATGTGTGTCAACACACTAAGATGCATAATTGATGGTTAGTAGGACATATTATTGTTAGGTATATCCTGCATAAATTGAAAACATGATAAATATTGGTCCATTCCGGATGAAAAGGGGATTCTGTGAAACGTCCAGAAACCCCTTTTTTCTATTTTCTCTTATACTACACAAACAAGAGATCCCGCAAATACAGAAACACGGACAATAGAAAATGGGACGAAAATTTTCCTTTCATCCCATTCATGTGACAGTGACCATCTACGAGGAGACTTGTCCATGAGACAGATATAATGGGGACCAACGTGGTTTTTTGAAAGCAGAGGCAGGAGCACAAACCATGGAGTACGAAAATTATTGGTTCATCTTGATGGAGGTGTTTTGATTAACATATATAGGTTAAGCGTCAAAGTGGTGTCTTACCGTACGGTAACTGTAACACTCTCGATGTTACGTTGTACAGTTTTTGCTAAACCCTGCATGGGTATCAACTTGTGTGTAAATGCATGTAATATAGAGTATACATCGATATTCGGAATGTGAAACGTTCATTTGAAATAAGAAACAAATTTTACATTTCATGTCTCTTTGTATCGTTTAGGGTTCTAAGTGAATTTTTATCGAACATAAATGCTACGGAACGTATCGACAGAACATAGTAAAGTTGGTAGCCTAAACTTCATTGGCGGTGATGAAATACGTGCGGTCAAGGATGAAGTTCGCTAGCTAGTATATCAAATAGCTCAGAAACAGAATTCGACGCTAAACCGTTCGAGGTTTAGTCATTTTGCATAAGTCTGTAAATGGGTCGACGAAGCCATATTCGACAATTTTTGTAGAACGATCGGTTTAAGAAGTGGCATGATGTTTTGGCTTAGTTCAATAGCCCTATGTACCCTCTTGAGGATAGAAGAGCTGGTTTAGCTATGGGATCATCGGGTAGGATTTTTCAACAGCTTTAAAAAGCGTGCATGTCACATAATGTGAACGGAGCCAGCGCTGGCCGCGGTCAGCGCCTCTGCTCGGCCGAGCACCATTGCTGGCCCACCCTGCGTGCGCTGCCGCGCCGGCAGCGTCCTCACCGCCATGCCTGTGCAAGCACACCCGCACGCGTGGCCCTTGCACTGCTGCCCACGGTCGCTTGCCACCACGCACTGGTACCGTAGCTGCACGCACCCTGCCCACGCTCGGGCTGGACTTGCCGCCGAGTCCCACGTTATAGCTCGTGTTGTCGCTGCTACATGGTACCACGCACCCCGCGCATGAACACACACCACGCCGGTGGACCTGGCTGCCCTGCCTCGCCATCGCGTCGCACGACACCCCGGTCACGCTGCGCGGCATCCATCAAACCGCGCGGCACTGCTCCTATTGACCCACCATGGCTGCATGCGCGTGGGACGACTGCCTACTTTGCCAGTGCGTCCGTGTTCACTGCCATGCTACGCCACTGTCTCCCCTAACCTGCTAGCCTCTATGGTGACAGCACCAAGCCGACATGCCTACTTTCCCCTATTCCTCTATCGCCAGGCCACGCCGAGACAACATGCAGCGTCGGCCAAAGCAGTGAGATTGCGTGCGCCTAGGGATGGAGTGAATACTTAGCCACACGCTGAAAGTGTCCACTGCTATTGCCGACCGTTGCCAAGCCTAAATTTGATGATTCCATCGTCGTCGGTCATTTTAAGACCCGCAGCAGTGCCGTGCAATTCCCCTAACCCACATCCACCGCTGTCCAATTCCTTGGCACTAAACCTTCGCTCTGCTTCACTCTACCACATGCGTGCCCTAGTTCACCCTACTATGGCCTACCCAGCGTTGCCGCCATAGTCGCGCCATCGCCGCCATCACAAGGTCTGCCGGGTGCACGTGACCAGGTTCACTCGGGCAGTCTCTGATCAATCCACCATGACCGGTAGACTTGGGGTGAGTCTCTGTGGCCTATTCGTGAGTTGGTTCATGCTGTTTGTGTTTTGGCTCATGGGAACGCATCCGCCATCATAGGGAGAGGTCCACCTCCAGGGAGGGAGCTCGGGATAGCATCCCCATTCGCCGTATCGCCTCCAACCACTTCGCATTGATGTCAAGGTGAGCATCAGCTCCTTAGATAGGAATTGGAGGGTTGGGTATGGCCGGCGTAGCCGCCAGTTGCTCGCGCCATCACACTAGTGCGCGCACGGGTGCCAAAGGATGTGGCCACGGTGAAGAAGGGAAAGGGGAGGGTGGTAGATGAAAAATCTATGACTCGATGAAATAGTACTCGAGTGGGTTGTGCGAATAGGTTAGAGAATAGGGGCTTTTTTGCTAATAAGCCAGCCACGCGCGGCTCCGCTGTGGGCCGCCTGCATTGGGCCACGTCGCGCGATGCCGAGTGGGCCACGCCGGTTGCTGCATGTGCGCACAGGCGGGAAGCCGGGGTGGTCCGAGCCGTCGCTTGCGGGCCGCGCGGTGAAATCATTTTTCAATTCTCTAGTGAATTACCAACGTTTATTCAATATAATTTCTAGCTGAACTTTGATAAATTGTAGTAAATTGTGTAGCTGTTCAAAAATAGTGATACCAATTTTGTTAGGTTCGCAAAAATACCATCTACTTGTTAGTATAGTTAGATTATTGTTAGCTATGACAATGGCGGGGTCATAAGTTCAAACTACAGAGCTTAATATTATGTGGATTAAAAATTGTAGGAATTTTTGTGGTAGATTGGTGATAGATATGGCTATAAAATTTTTACAGTAGGCTCACTAGATTATTATGTAGTTGTTGTAAATTTTGTCGCCCTAGAGTAGGATGATAAATAGAGTAGCTATTATCCTTGCTTTATCTTATATAGCATAAATCAGCATTAGGAATAAGAATACCGGTAGTTGTTATAATAATGTATGCCATACTTCATACTTGTTATTGGTAGCAATAGATAATGTAGCACTGTGGTCGGTAGCACTAGCTTAGTAGTTAAACATTTATACTTTATTTTAAGAGCTGTTGTTGTTATGTTACTAAGCACGGCATCATCATTTTATGCATGTAGATCATGAGCCTATAGAATTCGTGCTCGTCGATGAACAGGAGTATGACGAAGTCATTGAGGAGTACGAGGAGGAGATCCTCATATAGGAGGGAGCCTCGGAGCCATTTGGTGCTGACCTTACTGACCCATCGTCTACCCAAGGCAAGCCCCAGTGCATAACCCTATTTTATTGTCACAGAACCGACCAATTTATAAGAGCACAAGTACAAAAACAATCGCCGAAACGATCAAATTCTCGAACTTGAGCCCATATAAACCCGGTAGTCAACTGAAATCTCGAAGGATTTCAAACCAACTTGCATACAACCAAGATCACAGTAATTCAACATAACAGATCGTATGTTACAACATTTCACAGACGTTTGCAAATAGATTACATCATAACAGAGCCATCGTTATTACAAAATAAGTCTTGTAAAACATGCGGAAGCAAATAGTTTAACTTACACACCTGAGTTCAAATACAAATACTAGTTCACTGATCACAACCCGCAAAAGCATTCAGATAAGAGAAATAGAGATCATGCCCATGATCTAGTCTTTATCACCCTTCGGGTGGAGACAATACTTACAGAATCCCTGATATAGAAGGTCATCTGCAACAAGAGGGAATAAACCCTGAGTACGAGAATGTACTCAGCTAGACTTACCCGTCGGAAATCAAAACAATTGACACCAAGGATTATGCATAGCTTAATTTAGTGGATCTGGCTGACACTTTCTTTTTGTAGAAAAGCATAAGTAATAATGATCAACTCTTAACCTGAACTAGCAGTGACTTTTAGCCATTAACCTGTCATCTATATTAGCACCTGTACTAAGCAATCATTTTATTAGGGTGCAAACATTAATAACCATATCAGGTATACATTGTGGCAACCTTATCATCATCATCCGTTTAACCATATCATTAAATTAATTGAATCTACGTTGCCGCTGCTCAGTCAAGTTCTCACTATCCGAGAGAGACGGCGATTTGAATCGATTCCTATCCAGCTAGAGGGGTATTCCTAACACAAACCCTACTTCCCCCGTCAGGGTTGCGAACAAGTCACCATTGGTACAATTCAGAAGTCACGAGTCTAAACAGTGCCGCAAAATCAGAGAACCACTCTGTCATGAGTGCTCGGTGACTTAACCCGCCCTTGGGCTTACGCCAATGGTTCCCTGCATATCCTTACTTCCATCCAGATTATGGACCCTGCTCGCGTCCCCGGCCTGAACGACTTATTTGGCCAGCTAAGTGTTAGGCTGCGTTCAACATGACATAAGGACGTACAGCATATCGGTCCTTAAACGACTCAGACGGAGTCACTATGTCCAAACCTACACAAGACTCCACCCGGTCTTAATTCATTATTAACATGGTTCTTTTCCACGATAGCAAATATAGCCAACTGTGATCCACCTCATCCTAAAGGTCGCAGGTGATAGGAAATCACCTAACTTCTACCGCACTAAGCATGGCTAAGCATTTAACCCGTTCCTGAACTTAAATAGGATTCCAGTATGATATCTGGACAAGGAGGGATATATAATGCAGGTGTTCCTCACATCTTACACATATAGGCTTCCTGCACCTCGGGCTCCTCCTCCTGGTTGGCTCCCTCGAATTCCAGCAACGTCACTCCCTCTAGCACACCTATTGCATGAATGCGCAAGATAAATATCATGGATGCACATGAACGAAGTCAGGGATGCTCGGGGAATGCACATGCTCACTGTAGTCCGCATATTCCAACTTAAGCCCTATTAAAATCACTTTACTCACCCAGTTTATACAACCTAATGTATAATTGCTCATCTTCAGTTAATGACCTAGCATCTGCACATAAGCATATTCTCAAGTTAGGATAACCCCTAAACAATCAACGAGAACATTGCAACAAGCATACACTTAAGCATTTGTATTTCAGCAAAATGGAGACTATATAACGGTACAGTAAACTGGCCATAACTGGAGATTTATAAATCCAAGGGACATACAACAAGACAATTTGGAAAGCTTATGAAATTGTCTACAATTCATTTTTAGACCTCTAAGCATGATTCCAACCTTTACCAGGTTGAATTCTTTAATCAACAGAACTCTGTCCTCACAAGACAGAGAGTAGGCAAAACAGGAACCTAACTTTAAACAACTGTAGTTCTTAAACTACTGGGCCAAATGCCATCAAATTTTGACAGGAGCTAGATACATAAATTATCTACAACTTTTGTATTCATCACATTCAGATCAAACCAAAATATCATGGGGAACTTTATAAAGTCCCCAGATCTGTCCAGAGGGACATAATGCCAACAAATAATTATTAACTTATGATGTAACCACATAATTGGACCAAACTAACTTTACTCACATCTTACACATATCACAAGAACACCAGAAAGTAGGGTGTTCCTCACCAAAACATTTCTTTTAATACCTTTCTTAAATTATTTAATTAATTAGAGGAAATGGTAAACATATATGAAAACTACACCATTAAATCTATAAAAATTACAGTAGATACTATATGCTCTAAGTAGACCACTATAAAAATTTCACACAATTTGAAATATGCAACATGTTGCAATGTTTCGAAATTATGTTTCATGTGGTATAAGCTTATCAATGGATGAATGATGCTCATGTTCATGAAATGCAAGTGCAAATGTGGAAGCCAAACACCTAGGGTGTTACAGCCCTCCCCCTTATAAAAATCTCGTCCCGAGATTTGAAAAGCGTACCATTGTTGATAGAATTCCTTATAACCATCCCTCAAATAATCTTCTCTTTCCCACGTTGCATCGCGTTCACTACCCTGATTACTCCACATGACTTTGTAAAACTTGACCACCCGACTCTGAGTCACTCGCTCACGAGTGTCAATCACTTGAACTGGCTTTTCTTCAAAGGTCAAATCTGATTTTAACTCGATTTCCCCCAATGGAACTCTCTCTTCAGGGACGCGAAGACATTTCTTCAATTGGGATACATGAAAGACATTGAAGATAGCACTCATCTCAGGAGGTAATTGAATCTTATATGCCACCTTACCACTTTGTCCAATGATTTCAAACGGACCAACATATCTCGGCGCAAGCTTTCGCTTCACACCAAAGTGTTGGACACTCTTCATGGGTGAGACTTTCAGATAAATGAAGTCTCCAACTTTGAACTCAATAGGTTTTCTACGTCGACCAGCATAACTTTTCTGCCTAGCTTGAGCTGCGGCCATGTGGGTTTGGATGGTATGGACTTGTTCTTCGGCTTCTTGAACAAAATCAATTCCATAATATCTCCTTTCACCGGCTTCTACCCAATTCAACGGGGTTCTACACTTCCGGCCATACAAAGCTTCAAACGGTGCCATCTTGATGCTCTCTTGATAACTATTATTGTACGAGAATTCAGCTAGGGGCAACCATTTTTCCCATGAGCCCTTAGCCGAGATGACACATGCTCTCAATATATCTTCTAAGATTTGATTCACTCGTTCAGTTTGCCCATTGGTTTGCGGATGATAGGCAGAACTTCTTACTAACTTAGTTCCTAATAATCCGTGTAAGTGCTCCCAAAAGCAAGCAGTGAACTGTGGTCCTCTATCTGAGATAATAGTATGAGGGATCTCATGAAGTCGGACTATCTAATTAAAGTACAACTCCACATAGTCGGTTGGATGAAAATCTATGCGGACAGGAATGAAGTGTGTAGACTTGGTCAGTCGGTCCACAATCACCCAAATGGAGTTAAAATTCCTCTAAGTAGTAGGGAGTCCAACAATAAAATCCATACTTATCTCCTCCCATTTCCAACCTAGAATAGAGAGTGGCTGAAGTAATCCAGCTTTCATGTGCACAGCCTTAACCCGACAACAAGTGTCACACCTAGCCACATAAGTGGCTATCTCTTTCTTCATTTTGGTCCACCAAAATCGAGGCTTCAAATCATGATACATTTTGCTACTACCAGGATGAATAGATAATTTAGAGGAATGGGCTTCGAATATGATTTGATTTCTAAGTTCTCTATCCTTTAGAACTATCAACCTATCCTTGAACCATAACATGCCATCCTCATCTACTCGAAAATGGTTGGTTTCTTGCTCTTTCATCTTGCACTTGATGTGGAACACACCTGCATCTGTCTTCTGTAGCTCGATAATTCGACTCTATAGAGTACAACTGACAGTGATGTTGTAAAGGACTATAGGATGAAGGAGTTTTGACAAATGGACATCACTCTCAATCAATGAGTGGCAATGAGATTTCCTGCTTAAGGCATCTGCTACGATGTTTGCCTTGCCAGGGTGATAGTGCACTTGGAGGTTATAATCCTTGATCAACTCGAGCCATCTTCTCTGATGCATATTCAACTCTGGCTGAGTGAAGATGTACTTGAGACTTTTATGATCAGTGTAGATGCTACACACATTGCCAAGTAAATAATGTCTCCAAGCCTTCAAAGCATGAACAACAGTAGCGAGTTCCAAGTCTTGCGTTGGATAATTCACTTCATGCTTCCGAAGTTGGCGAGAGGTATAAGCAATGACTCTACCCTCTTGCATAAGAACACCTCCTAACCCAATACCTGATGCATCGCAGAACACATCAAAAGGTTTCTCGATATTTGGTTGTGCCAAAACCAGGGCTGAAGTTAGAAGAGTTCGCAGGGTGTGGAAAGCCGCATCACACTCGGGAGTCCAAACAAACTTCATGTCTTTTTGTAGCAACCGAGTCATATGCTTGGCTATTTTAGAGAAATCTAGGATGAAGCGATGATAATAACCAGCCAAACCTAGAAAACTCCGAACCTTGTGCACCGAGATTGGAGCCTTCCAGTTCATCACTTCTTGCACCTTGGTGGGATCAACCATAATTCCACCATCGGACAACATGTGTCCAAGAAAAGGTACCTCACAAAGCTAGAATTCACATTTGCTGAACTTTGCATAAAGTTGGTGTTCTCGCAATCTAGTGAGAACCACCCGCAAATATTCAACATGGTCTTCTTCGTTCTCCGAATAAACCAGGATATCATCAATAAATACCACCACAAATTTGTCCAACTCGGGCATAAACACTGAATTCATTAGATACATAAAATGTGCGGGGGCATTGGTCAATCCAAAAGACATAACAAGGTACTCATACAAACCATATCTTGTAGAGAATGTAGTTTTTGGGACATCCTTAGGCCGAATTTTGATTTGATAATAACCAGATCTCAAATCAATCTTGGAAAAGACCTTTGCTTTAGATAACTGATCAAATAAGATATCTATACATGGCAGAGGGTACTTATTCTTGATTGTAACTGCATTCAAGGGTCTATAATCTACACACATGCATAGGGATTGATCCTTCTTCTTCACAAAGATAGCAGGGCACCCCCACGGAGATGAACTAGGATGGATAAGGCCTTTCTTTAGAAGTTCATTCAACTAGGTCTTAAGTTTGGCTAGTTCATTAGGAGGCATTCTATATGGCCTTCTAGAGATGGGCGCTGTACCAGGAAGCAACTCTATCTTGAACTCCACTTCTCGATCCGGGGGCAATCCAGGCAAATCATCGGGAAAAACATCCGGAAAGTCACACGACAGGGATATCTGCAGAGACTTTGCTTGCACCGCATTGGTCGTGCAAGAAAGATTGATGTCTCAAGGTAACTGTACTAGAAAACCCTCCTGATTACCAGGATCTCTGAGCATGACTACCCTAGTCGATGTATCAATAAGCACTCCATGATGACTCATCCAGTTCATTCTCAATATCACATCGATACCTAGCCCCAGTAAAACTACCAGATCAACCTGATAACTTTGCCCCTCTATCTCAAATTGTACGTCCCCAACTACCAGCTTGGTTGGGATAATACCACTGGCAGCCCTAATACAATAACCCTCACCCTCAACAGTATATGTTTTCTGCATAAACTTGGATGCAAATGCTGGACTAATAAAGGAATGCGAAGCACTCGAATCAAATGGTACAACTGCGGGGTGTTGATCAACCAGAAACTTACCAGCAGTCACTACCTCTCCTGAAGGAATCTCAGTAATATTAGTGTGGTTCACCTACCCTAGATGGCCACCTTGGTAGTTATTCTTCTTAGGGTAAGGACACTTCCTCGACCAGTGGCCTGGCTTGTTGCAGTTCCAGCACGGCATGTTGCTTGGCGGAACATTGGAACTGCCTTGACTGGTAGTGCCCTTAGGAAGAGCAACTATAAACGCCTTGCAAAACCCAGTCTTGGCAGGATTCTTCTTCAGCGGTGGGTGGAACTTAGTGGCTGATGCTAGAGGGCGGACTGGAGCCTTCTATGGGACTGGAGCCTTGGATTATGAGGCGCTCGCCTCATAGGCCCTCTTATGACTTTTCGAAGCAGTATACATAGCATTGTTGTTCTCTTGTGATAAGGCATCACTCACAAACTCATTAAAAAGAGCACACTTGCAAATTCCCATGGTCTTCATCAATTTGGGGCTAAGTCCCCGCTTGAAACTAGCAATCTTTTTGGCATCTGTGTCCACAAACTCGGTAGCATACCTTGCAAGGTTGTTAAAAGCCTACAGGTATTCATTCAAGCTCTTGTTCCCCTGGGTCAGCTTCATGAACTCTGTATGTTTGATCACCATGAGACCAGGAGGAATATAATTTCCCCTAAAAGCAGACTTGAACTGATCCCAAGTGATTTGGGCATTAGCGGGCATAGTGGACCGATGATGACTCCACCAAATGCCAGCTAGCCCATGTAGTTGGTGAGATGCGTACTCCGTCTTCAGCACCTTAGTCAAGCGGAGCAGGTGAAACTTCTGCTCAAGAGTATTCAACCACTCATCAGCTTGTAGGGGCTCCTCAACCTCCTTGAAGATCGGGGGTTTCATGTTAAGGAAATCCTTGAAGTCACTGTATTGATTTGGTTCCGGTCCTTAACGTGGACCACGGCCATCATGATTCGCAATCGTACGGAGAGCCTCAGCCATAGTGCACTGTCCTTCTGCAAGAATTGCCATCAATTCCGTTGGTGTGGGTGGTGGTGGCAGTGGAAGATCATCATCATCACCTGCACTGGTGGAACGAGTACGAGGCATCTGCAACAATGCGCAACTAGTAATTACTGATGATGTTAGCACATTGGAGAGGAACAATGTAATTGTGCCAAACTGAATTTACTGACAAGAATGAAAACTTCATACAATAAACAGAGGCAATAATTCATTCTCCAATCACCACATCATCAATTAGAGTACTAGCGCCATACGCAGTGCATTCCAACATGACAAGTTTTAAACTTAACCATTACGATACGCATCCCGAAGGGAGCGAATTAAAGTACATTACATGCCAAGTTTGAATTAAAAAGGCACATCCAACATCAGTCATCGCACTTAAGTCCATTACATCAATGACTGCAAAAGCTTAAACTAGTGAGACTTGCTAACTACTACTCATCGAAGTGATCGCTGTCCACATCGGAGACACCTTAGACTTCTTCTGGGTCTTCCTCTTCCTCTTCATCTACCGGCTCAACTGCATTGTCATCCATCTGCACGTCCTCTTCTTTGTCATTGGCCTCAATCACTTGAGGTCCACCCACATTTGGATACCTTGGTATGGGGCGAGGAATAGGAAATAGATGGTTGTGCAGTTGATGGTGCTCAACCTGAAGCTCTTCAAGCTGTTCTTGTAGTGCTTGCTCCCTTTGAAAGGCGTTGTGGTTAGCCAACATCCAACCCCGATGTCTTTCTTCTGCTAACTCTAAAGCTGCATCTCTGTGACGGGTCACACGATCCAACTCTTGTGTTGCCTCATCTCTCTCAATAGTGAGGTTCATCAGCTGGTTATGAAGCTCGTCTCTCTCGCGTGCGGTTTGACCCCCACTGTTGCAGATGATAATTTGCAACACTGTGAATCTCCTCAACTTCTTGCTAAGCTCTCCCACATGCATCCGCCCTACGACGATACTTGCGGGCACGCAACCTAAACTTGTGCTGGGCTACCATTGCCTTGCTAGCTTCATCTAGCATACTAGAAAGGGTGTTTTGCCTGACTCAACAAAAGCTTCAAGACTGCCATCATAGCACTCATTCCAGCATTGTCGCTCTGCACCCGTTCGCCACAGCCTCGAACCAAGGCCTGACCAACGTCCTAAGTCCACTTAGCCTCAGTAGGAGACACTCGGGGAATGGAGGAAGCAGGTCCACCCACTAACTCATCCCCGAAGCTCTGTGCTATATCCATCAGCACATCAAGGGCAACAACCTGAGTGGCTTCCCATGGGCTTTTCCCATCAGTCTCAATGCTCCACCCATGCCACAACGGTCTTGTGGGGTTTTGCGGCACTATAAAGGTCACGACATACCATGGTACATCTCCCAATGGTACTGCCTGCCTCCACGTGTAGCTGGGTGCCTCCGGGTACCCAACTAAACTGAGCACCCTCTAGAGCAAGGTGGGAGTACCAAACTGGTCCAATAAGGTGCTGCTACCAGTAGGAAACACGGGCGCAGCCATCTGTATCAAAAAGGGATGCAATTCACGTGAGAGGATTATTTTGCTGAGAGGTTGCACTTTATACTTGGGATAAGCAATTATAAGGGAGGGAGTAAAGCAGTATGAATGACATGAGTGAATATGATGCATGCTTGTTCCGTACGTCCTCACAAACCTAAGAAAATTTAAGCTTTAGCAGAATATACGGTGGCATACATACATTCTCTCAATTAGCGGTAACTAGTTGATCTACACGGTGCGTTGTTAGCGTACCTGCAGAAAACTTCATTGCAGCCCATCCCAACAAGATATAATGCTAATAATCACAAGTAGTAATTAAGATACTCTCCATATATACATCCCCAGATATATATACTTCGGTATCCAAACTACCCGACAAATGTACCCATAATTAAGTACCTTCATATATACATGTATGCAACATGTAAATACTCCAGTAACCACAACTAGCTCTCCCCTAGACCGATGGTTGGACAGTCATCTCACAACTCACACTTACCTTGGCGTAGAGACAATTGATCCATACATTACCATTCAAAGGAATGGCACCCATGCAATATCACGCCGCATGGATGACAAAATAGAAACAATCAATTTCCCCCAAGTTAGTAATTATATATAAGCCACCTAGAAGTCCTTAAGTGGGCTACAAGGGATGTGATCACCAGTACAGCATAAAAATTTTGATTTTTGAACCCTTATATATAACTATAAGTTGGGAAAACCATTTTCACAACAAAAGCTTTTGTTTTCAATAGCCGTAAGACATGTTTAATGTTGAATCTAGCTCTGATACCAGCTGTCACAGAACCGACCAATTTATAAGAGCACAAGTACAAAAACAATCACCGAAACGATCAAATTCTCGAACTTGAGCCCATATAAACCCGGTAGTCAACTGAAATCTCGAAGGATTTCAAACCAACTTGCATACAACCAAGATCACATTAATTTGACATAACATATCATACGTTATAACATTTCACAGACATTTGCAAATAGATTACATCATCACAGAGTCATTGTTATTACAAAACAAGTCTTGTAAAACATGCGGAAGCAAATAGTTTAACTTACACACCCGAGTTCAAATAGAAATACTAGTTCGCTCATCACAACCCGCAAAAGCATTCAGATAAGAGAAACAGAGATCATGCCCATGATCTAGTCTTCAGCACCCGCCGGGTGGAGACAATACTTACAGAATCCCTGATATAGAAGGTCATCTGCAACAAGAGGGAATAAACCCTGAGTACGAGAATGTACTTAGCTAGACTTACCCGTCGGAAATCAAAACAATTGACACCAAGGATTATGCATAGCTTAATTTAATGGATCTGGCTGACACTTTCTTTTTGTAGAAAAGCATAAGTAATAATGATCAACTCTTAACCTGAACTAGCAGTGACTTTTAGCCATTAACCTGTCATCTATATTAGCACCTGTACTAAGCAATCATTTTATTAGGGTGCAAACATTAATAACCATATCAGGTATACATTGTGGCAACCTTATCATCATCATCCATTTAACCATATCGTTAAATTAATTGAATCTACGTTGCCGCTGCTCAGTCAAGTTCTCACTATCCGGGAGAGACAGCGATTCGAATCGATTCCTATCCAGCTGGAGGGGTATTCCTAACACAAGCCCTGCTTTCCCCGTCAGGGTCGCAAACAAGTCACCGTTGGTACAATTCAGAAGTCGCGAGTCCGAACAGTGCCACAAAATCAGAGAACCACTCTGCCATGAGTGCTCGGTGACTTAACCCACCCTTGGGCTTACGCCAATGGTTCCCTGCACATCCTTACTTCCATCCAGATTGCAGACCCCTGCTCGCGTCCCTGGCCTGAACTGAGCTACTATGCTTTGCGGTCGGAACGACTTATTTGGCCAGCTAAGTGTTAGGCTGTGTTCAACATGACATAAGGACGTACAACATATCGGTCCTTAAACGACTCAGATGGAGTCACTATGTCCAAACCTACACAAGACTCCGCCCGGTCTTAATTCATTATTAACATGGTTCTTTTCCACGATAGCAAATATAGCTAACCGTGATCCACCTCATCCTAAAGGTCGCAGGTGATAGGAAATCACCTAACTTCTACCACACTAAGCATGGCTAAGCATTTAACCCATTCCTGAACTTAAATAGGATTCTAGTACGATATCTGGACAAGGAGGAATATATAATGCAGGTGTTC
Source organism: Miscanthus floridulus (assembly GCF_019320115.1). Lineage (NCBI taxonomy): Eukaryota > Viridiplantae > Streptophyta > Magnoliopsida > Poales > Poaceae > Miscanthus > Miscanthus floridulus. The sequence goes on along the minus strand of NC_089582.1, from coordinate 73,052,935 downwards.
CTCACATCTTACACATATAGACTTCCTGCACCTCGGGCTCCTCCTCCTGGTTGGCTCCCTCGAATTCCAGCAACGTCACTCCCTCCAGCACACCTATTGCATGAATGCGCAAGATAAATATCATGGATGCATATGAACGAAGTCAGGGATGCTCGGGGAATGCACATGCTCACTGTAGTCCGCATATTCCAACTTAAGCCCTATTCAAATCACTTTACTTACCCAGTTTATACAACCTAATGTATAATTGCTCATCTTCAGTTAATGACCTAGCATCTGCACCTAAGCATATTCTCACGTTAGGATAACCCCTAAACAATCAACGAGAACATTGCAACAAGCATACACTCAAGCATTTGTATTTCAGCAAAATGGAGACTATATAGCGGTACAGTAAACTGGACATAACTGGAGATTTATAAATCCAAGGGACATGCAACAAGACAATTTGGAAAGTTTATGAAATTGTCTACAATTCATTTTTAGACCTCTAAGCATGATTCCAACCTTTACCAGGTTGAATTCTTTAATCAACAGAACTCTGTCCTCACAAGACAGAGAGTAGGCAAAACAGGAACCTAACTTTAAACAGCTGTAGTTCTTAAACTACTAGGCCAAATGCCATCAAATTTTTATAGGAGCTAGATACATAAATTATCTATAACTTTGGTATTCATCACATTCACAACAAACCAAAATATCATGGGGAACTTTATAAAGTACCCAGATCTGTCCAGAGGAACATAATGCCAACAAATAATTATTAACATATGGTGTAACCACATAATTGGACCAAACTAACTTTACTCACATCTTACACATATCACAAGAACACCAGAAAGTAGGGTGTTACTCACCAAAACATTTCTTTTAATACCTTTCTTAATTTATTTAATTAATTAGAGGAAATGGTAAACATATATAAAAACTACACCATTAAATCTACAAAAATTACAGTAGATACTATATGCTCTAAGTAGACCACTATAAAAATTTCACACCATTTGAGCAAGTAGAACAGCCTACACAAAAATGATAAGACATAATGGCTTAAAATGACATAATTAGGAAACCTTAGTGAAAAGTGTCAAGCAACAGATTTCATATTTTTCCTAGTATCCTTAAAGTACTAGGATACTACCCACAAAGTTTCATGGTCATAGGATTCCTAGATAATTTACAAAAATTTACACAATTATCAATCAATGATAAAAGGAAAATCTATAACTCAAAAACCATACATGCAATGACTTTCAAATTTTTACCAGAGCTTCTACTAAGAAAGAATAGCTTACCCACAAAATTTCATAATTTTTGGATCACAGAAACTCAAGATATAATTTAAACAAGTTTGCATGCAATTAAAAACACATTTCAAGTTCCTATTTAATTCATCCAAAATTTCTACATCATGTGCTCATGTCATATTTTTCTTAAATACTAGACTTCACTGTGAGTCTAACAAAATTTGAATCACACCATTTGGATCTACACATTTGGAGTTACAAAATTCACAAAACGGCATAGAAATCTGTAAATTTGAACTATCCTACAACAGAACTGTCACTGACGCGTGGGACCCGCGTGTCAGCTGGGCCCGTTGGTCAGCGACATAGAACAGGGGAGACGGCACGCGACAGCGCGGCAACGGCGAAGCTCGCCGACGGCGGCTCCTCCGGCGAAACCGAAGGCACCGGCATGCTCGCCTCGACGGACCGCACCTAACCATGCCCTTCCTGCAATCTCTACCGAACTCTAGCAAGGACGGCATGTATGGCGGACGGCTGCAGGGTCCGATGGTGCTCCGGCGAGGTCCGGCCCTGTAGGGCATGACTAAGCTCGGTATGAGCTTTAGGGGGTCGCGAGGAAGCTAAGGGGAGGGAGAAAAGAACATGAGAAGGCTCCGGGGGTGGTTGGCCACATAGGGCTCCAACTCCGGCGAGACCCAGTCATGGCGGGCGGTGGTGGAAACGGCCAATGTGCCCTTACCAAGACTCAATCGGCTCAGCTAGGAGGTGGAGGAGGTAGAGGAGGACACGGCGGAGCTATTGACGAGCTGGGGTTCGTGTTTTTGCAGCGGCGAGTAAGCTAGGCGACGGCGGAGCTGCTCGGCAATGGCGGAGCGGCGCTGCTCGGTTGCTGCTCGTGGTGGAGGCGAAGGAAATGAAAAACACACTTGTGAACCGGTCGGGCAGGCGGACGGGGGTTCAAGCAATGACCAGCAGTGCCAGGACAGCCACGGTGCGTGGCTGCGCGGTCAGGCGGCCGGCGACGGGTGGCGCCACGCGGCCATCGATTTCTAAAATCGGACAATCACTGTAGCATGCCTGAAGCTTCAATTCAGTTATCGTTCGACGCCTGCCAGCGATGGTTGATGATCATGAAACTCCAAATCCGTTGATCATTAGTGAAAACAGTCAAGATGAAAGTTGTAGCCCGTACTCCCATCTTCAATTTCTATTTAAGCACCAAGGACTAATTCTCAATGGATCACGAGTTATATCAAGCCAAAGTTGGCTCAAACCAACTGAAATCGAAACTAAGACTTAGAAATATTTTCAAGTGTTGAATCAGCCTTCAATACTGACTTGTGGGTCCTTTTTGAACATGTTGTGCACATTTTCATGACTTGGCTTCTAAACAAAGTTTGTTCCTTATAAAATTTGCTACAACTTTGCTTTAGGTTGCTTAGACATGCAAACACTCTAAGCTACACTTTTTAAACAGTCAAACACAAGGGTTTAGGGGTCAAAACAAGTCAAACCACTATTTGAAATCATAATTAGGCAACATGATCAATATGAACAATGTTCCAAATGACATTCTAGGTGTCACTAAGTTGTTCAAGAGAATTATTAGCCACACCACACCTTGGTCACACAAGAATCAGGCATTGTATGTACTGAAACAATGAAAACACATGAAATGTTACATTTGTTTCATAGTCATGTTTCACATGTTTCATGATCTTGTTGCATGGTACTAACTAGCTTTGTTTCACTAAAGTGAGTTGTACATGTTGCACTTAAGTGTTGCACACTATTCATCTCAAAAAGAAACAACACACATGAAATATGCAACATGTTGCAATGTTTTGAAATCATGTTTCATGTGGTATAAGCTTATGAATGGATGAATGATGCTCATGTTTATGAAATGCAAGTGCAAATGTGGAAGCCAAACACCTAGGGTGTTACATTTATGATCACTGAATATATATATATATATATATATATATATATATATATATATATATATATATATATATATATATATATATATATATATATATATATATATATATATATATATATATATGATGGCATTTTATGGAAACTACATGCGTGAATATATCTATCCATGAGTCCTACTAGTATAGGTCGAGTAGTTGTGCTATGCTCAGGATACCGGTAGCGTGAGTAACTTGCCGTTACTCGCAATTAGGTGATAAATATGATCACTCATGATAAAATGGTGGAAAAGGAAATGGTGACCGAGTAGGAATATAGTTTGGGTACTGGTGGGTGTAAGGGGTTGTGTCCTATGGCCAACAGGGCATAGCTTGGTTACACTTTTTCCCTGTCTGTGTCAGTTAAGGACCGATCATTGCAATGGACGCTAGGCAAGTCACAGATCTATTGTCCCGAGCGCATACTTGGGTATGGGTGTAGGGAAGACTTGTTGCTCTCTTGTCATGGATTCGGCTCTTTCTGGACCGACTGATTAGAGGCGGGGATGGTGGAGGTCCTTGCACCACACTGAGTCCGGGACTCAGTCCAAGTTTGGACGGGGACCTAAACACCTAGGATAGGAGGGTGATGGGTTAGTCCTACTTGTGCCTGGGGTACAAGCGGGGCATGTGTTTTTGGGGCACCCAACTGGGCACATTGGTTCACGAATCGCCGCCGAGTTGGTGCGACTTGTCTTAACTCTAGCATCGTAGTAAGAACCAAAAGATAAAAGATGATGAAATGGAACTGATTGCTCAACTCTTGCTTGAAAGTAGAACGGGTGCTTATATAGACTGGATAGATAATAACTTAATACGGCTAATAATAATAACATAAATAAGGACTCACTATTAGTATTGCTTTCTGCCAAAAGAAACTAGCAAACCATAAAGCTTGTCATATTCCTTGGAGTCGGATAAGTCTTGCGAGTACATTGTGTACTCAGGGTTTATTTACCCCTGTTGCAGGTAATTCATGAGAAGTATCTTTGTGTGGAGGATTCTTCTAGTAGGCTCAGATGGATCCTCGTCCCTTATTGCTAGATGTTATTTTTAAATTTAGTTGTTTATTATTCTGCACTCTAACATTTGGTAATGTAATAATGTATTTTTTAAGAAACTCAGATGTATAAAATGGACTGCTATTGTAACTCATTCTCATTATTGAATCTTTAGGAAAAATGTGGATCTTTCAGGTTCTCCTTTGGGGTGTGTAATGGGGATGGGGATCCTGATCTTCCATCAGGTAGAGGTAACTATCATTGTGGCAGAGAATGACACACCGATCCGGCTTCAGATCGAAAGATCGAACCCTACAATCTTAGCACCACAGCTCCTCTGGTTATCAACCAAGTCATGGACCAGGTTGACCTCGCCAAGAAGGCTAATCCCTGCCTGCGCAATGAAGAACACAAGCAAGAACAAGAAAGAACACAACCAAATTGCAGATGAATGATTAATCTCATGAAGTTGGGGTCTCACAAACCGATGAACGGTAAAACTGTTCTTGACAGAATAATCTAAGCAATACCCAAACCCTAATGGAGGAGTGGCGGCTGTTTATGAAGACTCTAGGGTCATGCAAGGCCCCTAGACGCGCCCCTAATGGGCCCAAACATGATACATGGTCCAACGGACCAAAAGACGGTGTCGCAGCACCTTGGCAGATTCTGGACGCTGACTTGTGACCATGATTCCTATTGATTCCGAACATATTTTGACATGATACCACTTGTATTGGCTTCCTTATCAAATTAGCTTTCCATCCATATGTGGATCATCAAAAATGGAGTCCGGATGCGTTCTAGGTGACCAGTTTAAGGCAGACTGGTCCTAGAGGCCGAGGCAAACTTGAAATCATGTTGGATCAGGACTCCAGTTTCTATTGGACGTCCTTACTGGTCATCATCTCCTCCACCATGTCCTCTAAGTCCTTCATGACCCTCTCCAATGTTCCTAAGCAAGATAACATCATTAAGTAGTAGTCTATTCTCAAAAGTATGAAAAGGATCGCTTAAAAACGAGCTCACTTCTAAATTGAGTTGACGCATTCGAGCCCGGGTCATTGGACCTTGCATGATGGTTGGAGGATCAGTGGATGCATCTGAAGGAGTGATGTCCTCATCATCCTCCCCCTCTTGAGTTGGAGTCATCCTCGACTCAAGCTCATCTTCTTCTCCCAAATAAGGTTTCAAATCTGCAATGTTAAAGGTGGGACTAACCCTGAACTTGGGTGGCAACTCAAGTTTATAGGCATTATCATTTGTTTTCTCAATAATCTTATAAGGACCAGCTACTCTTGGCATTAATTTAGACTTACGCAGCTCAGAAAATCTATCTTTTCTCAAATGTAACCAAACCAAATCACCCGGTTCAAGTTTAATCTCTTTTCTACCTTTACTACCAGCAATTCTATACTTTTCATTCATTCTTTCAATATTTGCTTTAGTTGTTTCGTGCAACTTACGAATAAAATCAGCACGCTCTCTAGCATCAATATGTATTCTCTCAGTGGTAGGTAAAGGCAAAAGATCAATAGGAGCATGGGGGTTAAAACCATACACTACCTGAAAAGGACTTACCTTGGTGGTGGAATGTTCTGCCCTGTTATATGCAAACTCCACATGCGGCAAACACTCTTCCCACATCTTCAAATTGTGCTTCAAAATTGCTCTCAACATGGTGGACAATGTTCGATTCACAACCTCAGTTTGCCTATCAGTTTGGGGATGACATGTTGTAGAAAACAGCAGCTTGGTCCCCAATTTATTCCACAACATGCACCAAAAATGACTCAAGAATTTTGCATCGCGATCTGAAATAATAGTAGAAGGCATACCATGCAACCGAATGATTTCTTGAAAGAAAAGGTCGGCAATATGAACAGCATCGCCGCTCTTATTACAAGGAATAAAATGTGCCATCTTAGAAAAATGATCAACCACCACAAAAATACTATCCCTCCCCCTCTTAGTCCTTGGCAAGCCCAACACAAAATTCATAGATATATCAGCCCAAGGAGTAGAAGGAATAGGAAGAGGCATATACAAACCATGTGGGTTCAACCGTGACTTAGCTTTTTGACATGTGGCACACCGAGCCACATATCACTCTACATCTCACCTCATCCTTGGCCAAAAGAAGTGAGTGGACAACACCTCCTCTGTCTTCTTGGCACCAAAATGTCCCATCAATCCACCTCCATGTGCCTCCTGCAACAACAAAAGACGAACGGAACCAACTGGAATGCATAGGCAGTTAGCTCTAAACAAAAACCCATCATTGATCATAAACTTATTCCATGCACGTCCCTCTCTACAATTAAGCAACACGTCCTTAAAATCAGGATCAAACACATTGTTCTTTTATTGATTGAAGACCAAAAATCCAACAATCAAGTTGGGACAGCAATGTATATCTTCTAGACAAAGCATCAACAATCACATTATCCTTCCCTTTCTTGTGTTTGATAATATAAGGAAAAGATTCAATAAATTCAACCCATTTAGCATGCCTATGATTCAGCTTATTTTGAGAGCGAAGATACTTAAGCGATTCATGATCAGAATGAATAACAAATTCTTTAGGCCACAAATAATGACGCCACATCTCTAAAGAACAAACAAGTGCATACAATTCCTTATCATACGTGGAATAATGAAGAACAGGGCCATGCAATTTTCACTAAAGTAAGCAATGGGTTTACCATCTTGCATCAAAACACCTCCAATCCCAACTCCACTAGCATCACATTCTAGCTCAAAAGTCTTACCAAAGTTTGGAAGTTGCAGTAATGGTGCATGTGTGAGCTTGTCCTTCAAAGTGTCAAAGGACTCCTCATGTGCCTTTTCCCATTGAAACACCACCCCTTCATCAACTCATGCAATGGGGCAGCAATGGTGCTGAAATCTTTGACGAAGCGGCGGTAGAATCCTACAAGACCAAGAAAACTCCTCACCTGTGTGACGGTTTGGGGAATCGACCAGCTCTTTACGGCTTCAATTTTAATCTCGTCCACCTCAATTCCCTATGGAGTGACAACATAGCCAAGAAAAGAAACTTGATCCGTGCAAAAGATGCACTTCTCAAGGTTACCAAATAAACGTGCATCACGTAAAGCATTAAAAACAGCATGTAAGTGATCCATATGTTCATCAAAAGACTTACTGTAAATCAATATATCATCAAAGTAAACTACCACAAAATGACCAATAAAACTCTTAAAACCTCATTCATTAAGCACATGAAAGTGCTAGGTGCATTTGTCAAACCAAAAGGCATTACTAACCACTCATACAACCCGAATTTGGTTTTAAAAGCAGTTTTCCATTCATCTCCAAGTTTCATTCTAATTTGGTGGTAGCCACTTTGCAAGTCAATCTTAGTGAAAATTATAGAACCACACAACTCATCAAGCATGTCATCTAGCCTAGGAATAGGATGACAATATCGAATAGTAATATTATTGATGGCTCTATAATCAACACACATACGCCAAGTTCCATCTTTCTTAGGAACCAAAAGTACATGAACAACACAAGGACTAAGGCTTTCACATACATACCCACGGTCCAAAAGGTCTTGGACTTGCCGCTGAATTTCTTTAGTCTCCTCAGGATTGGTTCGATAGGCAGCATGGTTGGGCAAGGTTGCTCCCAAAATCAAATCAATTTGATGTTCTATTCCTCTCATAGGTGGCAGCCCCGGGGGCATCTCAGCTAGAAAAATGTCCTCATACTCCTGCAAAAGGTTAGTGACAGCAGGAGGCACCGAGCTAACAATATCATCAAGCGAAAACATAGCTCATTTGCATACCAAAGCATAGCAAATATCATCATCAGAAATTTCAGCAAAGTCACATTTTGTTGCAAGCATAACACCACCCTTCAATTTAATCCCTTCGGCCTCAGAAATAGATGTAGACTTATCCTTTTTAGGTAGAAGAATAGAATTAGCAACTTGCTAATTTTCAGATTGAACATCATTCAAACTAGCAACGCGTTCTCTATTAGCTTGTACAATTTGAGCAAGGGTCAAAGGTACCAAAGTAATTCTCTTTCCTTTATGCACAAAGGTGTATTTATTACTTCTACCATGGTGTGTAGCATCATTATCATGTTCCCAAGGATGACCCAATAAGAGTGAACAAGCTTGCATAGGTACCACATCACAATCAATAGAATCAGCATAAGAACCAATAGAAAATGATACTCTGCAAGTTTGTGTTACCTTTGCTTTACCAGAATCATTTAGCCACTGAATATGGTATGGATGTGGGTGCAGGAGTGTGGTCGAGCCAAGCTTCTTGACCAAATTAGAACTCACCAAATTATTGCAGCTACCTCCATCAAAAATGACATGTGCTCGACGGTTGCTGATGACGAAGAAAATCTAGAACAAGTTATGGCGTTGTAGCTTCTCAGGTTGCTATACTTGTGAACTGAGCACCTGTTGTACAATGATGCTCCTATAGGACGTCGTGGCCTTGTCACCAAGGACTTCGCCATCCTCCTCATCTACATCTTGGTCTTCTTCATCGTCAATGTTGGAGGTGCTGATGTAACCATCTTCTGTAGCAATATATGCCCACTGACTTGGGCAGTCCTTCTGCACATGGCCAATGCCATGGCAGCGGTGGCACTGAATGCCCAAAGTGTGTCCTGTCAATGCAACGGATGAGGCACTCTTGGTAGGCACCTACAAAGAATTTTTACCTAAATCTAAAGGTCGTGCAGGAGGTGCCTTAGGTGTAGCAGAAACTCTAGAGGCTGTTGGTCATTTGCTCGTTGGTGGTGGTGGCCAAAAAGTGGTTGGCTTGGTCAGCCCTGAAGATGGTGCCGATCGTGGTGTGTAAGTGGTGCTGACCTTGCTCTTGCTCTGCTATTCACGCCCCTGCAATTCCTTTTCTATAAGCATAGCAAACTGAAACAACTGGTTGACAATGTTAAATTCTTTATAATCAACAATGTCCTAAATCTCATGCCTCAAACCCAAATAAAACGACAAATAGAATCTTCGTTCCCCTCGACAACACTACAATGCATCAATCCCTTTTGGAGCTCACCATAGTAATCCTATATAGATTTATCTCCTTGTTCTAAACGCATCAATTTCTTACACAAGTCTCTATGATAAGAAGGACGTACAAAGCGATCACGCAGAGCTACCTTAAGTTCTTCCCACGAACTAGGTAAAGCATCCTATGCTGCTAGCCCATTCCACCAAATAATGGAAAAATCCTTAAACTCACTAGTAACTTGTCAAACTCTATGATGCTCAGGCATAAGGTGGGCGCTAAACTTTTGTTCTACAGTCATCTCCCAATCAAGATATCCCTCAGCATCATAATGACTCAAAAAAATGGTATTGTGAACTTAATCTTAGCATAAGGATCATCGAGCACACGGTGATTATTACCTTGATGGTGGTGGACACCACCCATACCTGTCGTGTTGCGGTGAAGGCGTCGTCATAATCTTGCTTGTTAAAAGGCTGTTCGATCTATGTTCTCGCTGGCATCATGCACCGTGTCTTCTGGCAAGAGACCATCAGTGTTGCTGCCAAAGACATCATTATTGCCTGCCACAAAGGTTTCCAACTTAGTAACCTTGTCGGTTAGCGTGAAAATTTGTTTGTCCAATATCTCCATGCTGTTGCCAATGTTGAATTCAATGATTGCATCAGTGACGGCCTTCCTGACGGCCATATTCATCCTTTTTTGGGCATCCTCTACAATAGCCTGCAGTTGCTCTTAGCTAACACACTCATTGAAACCCTTAGGATTGTTATCTTTAGTCTGTTCATCTCCTGCAATTATAAACACAAAAACAGGAACAAATGGTGAAAGTTATCCCTACCAAATGACTACGTGGTTGCAGTTGCAGTGGTGTCACTTTTCACAGCAAGTGGAAGCGTCTTACCAAGCTCTTACAAAGTTCTTACCAACACAAGCAGTGGGTGATACAACCGATGGCTAGTTTGTGATACCTGTGAGGCAGTGGTACCGAGATTGCAAGGCCCTTTTTCTATACTGATTTGAAGAGTTTGTGGAGCTTGGAGGGCACACAAAGAATAATATGTATATCTAGCACACAAGTCAGTAACAGAAAGTAATGCTGAATTATAATCCAAAGTACTTGTTCTCGTTGCTGGTCTAAAATATTCCAAGTACCAGGTGTGTAACAAACAAGTATGGTGGATAGCAAGGTGACAGGGGTGTGAAAAACAAGTATGGCGGATGGCAACAGCAACACAAATAAGAAACCAGATAGCACACGCTAACACAGCTCACTTTGGCCTTCTCTATGTGCTCCTCTAGATATTGTTCCTCTTTTGCCCCTCTTTTTTCTATTTTTTTGCTATCGTTGTTTTTTTGGGAAATTTTGACTTTTTCTTTTTCTTTTTTTATATTTTTCTTTCACTGAGGAGCACAAGAGAAGTAACCACATAAAATATGAGCCTAAACAAGTGAAAGACGTGGCCTGTGGAAATTTTAGAAGACGTGCTCAAAAACGACAAAAAGCTTGTGACCATGAAAAGAGGATCTTGTGACCAGTTTTTGACCAAATTAAAATCCTCCGACCCTGACAAAGCGGGGGATGGATGGATCCAAATTTTTTTGATCGATTTTGATATATGGAACATCGAAATCAGAGTTTGTATGCGAAAACTAGACCAGTTTTGTGGCAGAACCACCTAAATTATAGGACCCACATGCACTTGTCACTGTCCAACGACCTTTGACAACTATGCATATGTTCCTGGTAACTTAAGAAGTCTGTCGGGTGTCCTTGGGGAACCCCGAATCATCCACGATTTCCGAGCAGGATCACATTACAGAGTCATTACAGTATTACAACATTTATTCAAATATCAACATCAGAGTAAAATAGCGGAAGTCTTACGATAACTTAATTTACAAACCAGTTGTTTCAAACCTTACAAACTAAGTTCAATAATTATTACCAACCATAGTAGTAGTGGAGTGGCATTATAACATAATACAAACACACAAAATAAGTATCCTGCCCAAGGATCACACATTCACTTATCGTCATCGACCTGAACAACAGTCATGCAGCACGGTCCAAAATAGACCTGCTCATGAGGCTCACCTGCAACGAGGGTCAACGAACCCTAAGCACAAAAGTACTCAACAAGACTTAACCAAAATAAAAACTGAGAAGACTTAGGAATGCAGGCTCAGGGATTCAAGGTATGGCTTTAGCAATAATCAAAGTTCTTTTGCGTAAAAGCTCTTTACCAAAATTCTTTACTACAACATATAAAACTTTATAAGAACCACATATGAATCTGCCATGATCCGTAATGAGGTCATGAACTTCATATCAAACTCTTTCTCAAACCTTACTCGAGTTCCAGTTATTAACTACGATGATGAACAAAGAGTTGAGTCTCCACAACCGAGGAGCAACGACGATTCGAACCGATTAAAAAACCTAGCTGGGGATTCCAGATCACATGACATATGCAGGTCCCCAACTTACATATATCAACCTACTCTCGGATCCTCTAAAACAAGAACGGGTCCACGCCACCCGAGAATATAGTACTCCACCATTCCAGCCCATGACCACATGGGTACATGCTACTCTCGCCATCTCTCCACTCCTAGTGCACGAGTAGCCATTCTCGTAATAGAATCGCCAAGTTAAGGCTTACTGGAGTATGTGGTTAGTACTACAAAGTCTCATCTCACACAGTTCAACAACGGACGGACCTTAATCGACACAGGCGGAAAGAAGCCGCTCACAAGACCTCCATGTCTTGTGGCTCTCACACACCGAGTCCGCCCGGTCTAGATTTATTACTCCACATGCTCATATCTCATGAATACATAAGTAACCAAACGTAACCATAGATCCATTTAAAACTTGCAGGTGATAGGTAATCACCTGACTTTTATCTGTCTAAGCATGTCTAAGCATAACTAGGCATTTACGAAGTAAAACTGGTAACAAGGTAGATATGGAAAAACAAGGTTGGTAATGCACCAATTATGTTTCCACCGGACTCCTAATCACTTAATGCAGTATATAGAAGCAAAAGCGGTAAAAACTTGTAAAACACAAGGTAGGTTTAAATGCATTCGGGGCTTGCCTTGATTCACGGAAAAGTTAGGTTCCTGCGACGTTCCACAATTATCAGATCTGACCTCAACAGATGGATTAGCTTCCCCCACAACTTGATTAACTACTACGTGTTCACCTTCATTCACTACACATAGTAACAATGCCATGTTTAACATGATGCGGGATACGAAACATGATGCTTGATGATGGATGCAAAATTAACAACGCGAATACAACTTTCCTTCACGGTACAGTTACAAGTCAAACTACTAAACCTTTTTCATAACACATACTTCATTTGCCTAGGATCATTACCAACTAATGGCCCAAGGTCATCACTCAATGAAAAATTCAAGAAAAACCTAAACCATTAAAGGTTACTATTTGCTTTTATGAATTAATTATTTAATTCAAAATTATGAAATAAATCAACTTGCTCTAATTGAGCTCAAAATTTTTGTAAAGGTTCATCACATGATAAGTAAGTGGCAAAACAAATTTCATAATTTTTGGATAATTAATTAAGCCTAGAAAAATCATGGAAACCCATTTATTAATTAATTGAGCAATTTTCATCACATGCAGAAATTACTGAAAAACAACATTTCATATTTTTCTTAAATAATATACATCACAGAGTGGTCACACAAAAATTTTCATAATTTTTGGAACTATAAATAATTCTACACAAAAATAACAAAAACTATCACTATTCATTCAAATCTACAAAATAGAAAAATCTATTTTGAACGCTGAGTCACTGACAACCGACCCCACATGTCATCTTCTACCTCTTGCGCTGACCACAGCGACAACAGCATTGACCGACGAAATCTCGTCGACGGTGAGGTCACCGGCGATGGCCAAGGTACTAGCATGATCGCTACATCACAGCATATCGATTTGTGGCACCAGCAAGACCAAAAACGGACAGGACTAAGCACTACGCCGGCCATGGCATCCACAACTGCACGACAGCGCTACGATGGCGATAGGAGACTGGTAACGATGAAGCAAACCACTCGGGAAGAACCAGGAGCTCACCCCGATCACGTTGAAGGCGATGGACGAGCCGGAGGAACAACGAAGAGGCGGGTCGACGGTCACAGCGACCACGGCGGTGCGAGCAATGGAGATGGCGGTGTTCTAGTGGCTGTGGTGGACAAAACGATCAAACAACTGGTCATAGAGCATCACGGGATCAAGGGAAAACTGGAACTACCATGATCAAAGAAAGAGGCGCACCGTGGAGCGCTGGCCACGACGGCACAAGCACGTCAGTGAGACTGCCGGCCACGGGGAAGAAAGACGTGCACCACGGGTTCCCGGCGGAATCAGGCAACCAAAGTTGGTTGGCTGGATTCGCAAGGAGGAGATGGAGCTGGGATAGGCTTGGCTGTGATGGTGAAGCACTATGGCGATGGCGCGGGCTCACCGGAGTTGAGTGGTGGCGACGGGAAAAGCAGTGGAATAGAAAGGAGACGAACGGCGACGACGCTAGGGCTTTATAGGGTGGCAAAGGCGCAAGGAGGCGACATGCAGTGCCCAACTCGTGCCAGCACGAAGCCGAGGGCGGCCACAGGCGTGACTGGAAGCCAGGAGAAGGACGCCGGCGGTGTGGCTTAAGCGGCGAGCATTGTTCACCATATTTACAGAATTGCCATTCGTATAAATTTCAAAATTACTCCCAAATTTGTATAACAACTCAAAAATCTCCTAAAATAAAAGTTGCTCAAAATTCAAAGTTCTACAACTTTGCTTTTATAACCACCCCCTAATTCGGTCTACATTTTGAAATGCAAATTTGAATTCAAATAGGGGACATCTAAAGAATTTCGCCTTTTCAAATTACTTCAAAATTTTCATAACAACTTTGAAAACTCCAAAAACAAACTTTGTATAACTTGACAAGCTCTACACTTTTGCTTTTAGGCTCAACCCCAAAATATGGTTAGATTTTGAAATGAGTTTTCAGGGTAGGATTTAAATACTAAAAATCAGGGTTTTCTTGAAAATTCAAATCCAACCAAAATTTTGAACTTGATTCAAGCAATACAATTCAACACATACCACATAAAGGTAAACTTGTTTTAGTGTATGCATATCAAAGTTTTCACTAAAGGCCAAATGCTTTGCAATGCATATGATGACATGGCAGGTTTTAGTATTAAAACACCCGAGGTGTTACAATCCTTTCCCCTAAAAGAAATCTCGTCCTGAGATTCAAAGTCATAGGGTAAGTAATGGAAAAGGAAATGTGTTAGTCCAAAAACATCCAAAACCTGTCCACAAAACAGCTGAGGTCCCTTTACAAAACACAACTTGTAACAACCGAGCTCAGCTAACATTACTCTATATTGACACAAGAAACTCTGGAAAATTTTCTAGCAAGTAATCTTCGGATTCCCAAGTAGCTTCTTCTTCGGAATGTTGATTCCACTATATCTTGTAGAACTTGATTGTCCTCCTTTGAGTAATACGGTCTTTCTGATCCAGAACTCGGATAGGATATTCAGAATAGGTCAAATCAGGTTCAAGTTCCACTCCTTCAACCTCAACATTCTGCTCAGGCACTCGGAGACACTTCTTTAATTGAGAAACATGGAACACATCATGTACAGCTGAGAGATGTTCTGGTAATTTCAAGCGATATGCCACTTTTCCATACCTCTCTAAAATTTGAAATGGTCCAATATATCGAGGTGCCAACTTGCCTTTAACACCAAAACGGGTAACTCCCTTCATTGGTGATACCTTCAGATATACAAAATCTCACTTGTTAAACACCAATGGTCTACGTCGTTTATCTACATAACTCTTTTGCCAGGACTGAGCTATCTTCAAATTACTTTGTATTTGCCTAACCTTGTCTTCTGTTTCTTTCACAAGGTCAACTCCAAAAAACCTTCTTTCCCTGGGCTCAGACCAACTTAGTGATGTTCTGCATCTACGACCATAAAGTGCTTCAAACGGAGCCATTCTAATGCTCTCCTGATAACTATTATTATATGAGAACTCAGCCAAAGGCAGACATTCATCCCACTTCTCGGAATAGTTAAGGACACAACACCTTAACATATCTTCAAGTACTTGATTGACCCTTTTAGTCTGACCATCAGTCTGGGGATGATAAGCTATACTATATAGGAGTTTGGTACCTAATGAAGCATGCAAGTGTTTCCAAAAGCTAGAGACAAACTATGTACCCTGATCTGACACTATGGTCTTTGGTACCCCATGTAAACTCACAATTCTATCTAGATATATCTTGGCATATCGGATAGTGGGATATGTACTCTGGACCGGAAGAAAATGTGCTAACTTGGTTAGTCGATCTACAATAACTCATACTGAGTCAAAGCCCTTTGATGTCTTGGGTAGACCAACAATAAAATCCATACTAATATCCTCCCACTTCCAAGCTAGAATAGGTAGTGGCTGTAACTCTCCCGCAGACCTCAAATGTATAGCTTTCACCTTTTGACAAGTATCACATTTTGCTATAAACCGGGCAATTTCTATCTTCATTTTGGTCCACCAAAACCTTTGTTTAAAGTCATGGTACATCTTATTACTTCCTGGATGAATGGATAACCTAGTAGCATGTGCTTCTTCAAGAATTGACTGTCGTAACTCCAGAACCTTTGGTACCACTAAGCGATTCTTGAACCATAACACACCTTCATCATCTACTTTGAAGCATTCTGCTTTCCCATTCTTGATTCTTTCTTTGATATGGGCTATACCCTTGTTTTCTTTCTGAGCAACAATAATCTAATCTCAAATAGAGGCTTCAACAGTTATATTGGTCAAACTACCTTGTTGAATTACCTCTATATTCAACTTCTCCATCTCTTGACATAAAGTCAAACCCATTGTTCTTACTGTCAGACAATTGCAATGACTTTTTTGACTGAGGGCATCTGCAACCACATTTGCTTTGCCAGGGTGATAATGTACCTCTAAGTCATAATCTTTAATCAATTATAACCATCTGCTTTGTCGCATGTTCAAATCCGATTGAGTAAAGATATACTTTAAACTCTTGTGGTCGGTATAAATATGGCACGTATTACCAAGCAGGTAATGCCGCCAAATCTTCAGAGCATGGACAACTGCTGCTAACTCTAGATCATGAGTGGGATAGTGCTCTTCATGTTGCTTAAGTTGTCTGGAAGCATAGGCAATGACTCGGCCTTCTTGCATCAATACACATCCAATACCAATACCAGAAGCATCACAATAAACGTCAAATGACTTCTCGATGTCTGGTTGTGCTAATACTGGTGCAGTGGTTAACAATCTCTTCAAAGTCTGGAAAGCTTCTTCACACTCAGATGACTAGACAAACTTGGCTTGGTTCTTCAACACCCAGTGATGGACTTGGATACTCTAGAGAAATCTAGAATAAAACGACGGTAATACCCCGCCATTCCTAGAAAACTCTGAACCTAATGAATAGTGGTTGGTGGTTTCCAATCAAGCACATCCTTAACTTTGCTTGGATCAACAACAACTCCTTCAGCTAATAAGACATGTCCAAGAAATTGTACTTCCTTAAGCCAGAAGTCACACTTACTGAATTTGGCATATAGTTGATGTTCTCTTAAGCGGGTCAGGATAATTCTGAGATGTTCCGCGTGTTCCTTCTTGTTCTTGGAATAAACTAGGATGTCATCAATAAACACCACCATAAACTTGTCTAGTTCAGGCATGAACACTGAATTCATCAGATACATGAAATGAGCTGGGGTATTTGTCAAACCAAAAGACATTACCAAGTATTCATATAACCCATATCTTGTGGTAAATGCCGTTTTGGGAATATCTTTAGGCTTAATCTTGATTTGGTGATAGCCTGCCCTTGAATCAATCTTGGAGAAAACTTTGGCTTTAGCTAGTTGATCAAAAAGCAAGTCTATCCGAGGTAAGGGATACTTATTCTTAATGGTCACTTCATTCAACGGACGATAGTCAACACATAACCTCAGGGTCTCATATTTCTTTTTCACAAAAATTACAGGGCATCTCCAAGGTGATGAACTAGGTTGAATAAATCCTTTCTCAATCAACTCTTGCAACTGAGTCTTCAACTCGGCTAATTCCTTGGGAGGCATCCTATAAGCTCTTCGAGATATCGGAGCTATTCCAGGTTTTAACTCTATGTTAAACTAAACATCCCTATCTGATGGTAGACCGGGTAAATCATTAGGAAACACATCAGGAAATTCACACACCACCGGGATATCTCTAATCTCCTTGATAGAAGTTGCACAAACTCTGCCCACTGATCTTCTTAAGGTTGGAAGTTGGATAAGAAGCTAAGAATTACTATCAGGCAAACTCACCCTTAATGTCCTATTCAAATCATCTATAACAGCCTTATGCTGATTCATCCAATTCATTCCCAAGATCGCATCTATATCTTGATCCTTAAGAATAATCATGGTAGTGGGAAAAATATGCCCACCCAGGTTTATGGGTACCTGGTATACCATTTCCTTAGTACACAGATGTCCCTCGGGCGACTGTATAAAGAAATTTTCCTTTGTTCCCCAATTGGAATTTCATGCTTTACGACAAAGGTTCTATTGATGAATGAATGAGATGCACCAGAATCAAAAAGCATAACAGCAGGATGATCTATGATAGAAAACATACCCATCATCACTGGCTCCCCTTCTAAAATTTCCCCAGCTTGAATATAGAACACCCATCCTGTCTTCCTTTCAACTTTGCCCTTCTGAGCATTTTGATGGTTGTTCTTGTTCTGTGCTTGACCCTATTGTTGAATGGCAGGGGCCTTCTGATAATTTTGATTAGACTGCTTGGGATATGAACATTCCCTGGAGAAATGACCGGACCTTCCACAATTGTAACATGGGTAATTGTGACCCTAGGACGTTGGAGCATTGACACCAGGAGCATTTGTCTGTTGTGAATTCAGGGTAAGTTATAGCAGGACGGACATTTGACTGTTGCCCGGCTTGGAACTACGGCGGACGATAAGGAGGGCGATAATGGTTGACTGGATGATAGATTATCTTTTGCCACTTTTCATTTCCACCAAAAGATCTAGATGACACACTCTTCTTTTTCTTGATCTCCTTATGCTGTCAATACTTTTCCTCAGAAGCAATTGTAATATTTACTGCCTCATGATAAGTAACATTGGCACATGCAGTCATCATTATTTGTAATTTGGTATTCAGACCTCGCATGAACCATTTCTTTTTCTTGGCATCTGTATTGACATGTTCAGATGCATACTGTGACAGGTGATTGAATCTACCCACATATTGCATAACTGTTTGATCCCCTTGCTTCAAAGCAAGGAACTTATCGAGCTTCATGGCCATCACTCCTTCTAGAATATAATGAGCTCTGAAGGCAGTATGAAACTCAGCCCAAGTTATTGGAATGCCAGCTGGTTGCATAGCCACTAGATTTGCCCACCAAGCACCTGCGCACCTCTAAGTTGCTGGGCGGCAAACATAGGTTTCTACATCTCCATGCATGGAATAAGATCAAATTTCTGCTCCATGGTCCGAAGCCAATCATCAGCCTCTAGGGGTTCATCAGCCTTGGTGAACACTGGTGGTCTTGTATCTGTGAAATCAACATATGTAGCTTCATGCCGATTATGATTGCAGCCACGGTTTCCCTGCACCATATTCTGATTACTCTGAGCTATCTCTCGAAGCAATCGAGCATTTTCTACGATCACGTGGACCAGTGCTGCTATAGCATCAGCCAAAGTTGGCGAAACTGGTGGTGGATCAGGAACACCACCCTCGTCCTATGAAGAACCAGGAATATCCGAAGCATGAGTACAAGGCATCTGTTCATAACAAACCAAACTTTACTCACAAGCTTTTATTGAAATATTAAAAGAGCTTACTACAAACACATTACATTGGGTTTACTTATTTAAGCACAATCTCGCACCTAAACAAGACTAATTAACTTAACTAGATCTCACTATTTACAACTCTACTCTTCTCCTCGACCACATCAAACCTCGTGATCGGTATCCATTCTAGAAACATTTCTGCCTTCATTATCACTTTCATCAACCATCACTAATTCTTCTGGATCTTCTTCTTCTTCCTCTTCAAGTTCATCATCATTAGTAATGATGACACCAGGGTCCATTGCATCAGCTTGAGGTTCATGATTTGGATCCAGGAGGTTGCTCAGCCTATGGACTTCTTCATGCAAAGTAGTATTATGTTCTTCTAAATCTTCTACATAAAATTCTAGCTCATGCGCTCTAGCTGTAGCTACATCTTCCCTATGCCAAGCCTCATTTCTCCCTTCCACCATATGAACTAACATACGCTCGTAGTTCTTATGAGCGGTGGTGCGACACTTCAATTGATCCTTTAACTTGCCCACCTGGATGGCATCCAAGGCCCTATCCCAAGTAGCTTGTGCTAACTCTATTGAAAGCCTTTGTATCTCTACCTGGGGATCAGGCCTAGAGCTGCTACTGCTAGCACTGTCATTTCTAGGGGCAAGCTGGTGACGAGGAACTCCTTTAGGCCCAATGGACTTATGAGGTGTTACCTTGGTGCGAGCCATACTATAGGAAGCAAGATTAATCCAATTAAGACAATCTAATCAAAATCTAAAGAGCAACCAGGATGGATTACATAACTCAACCTAGACTCACTACCCAACCCAGACTCAAGGTGCAGGAAGTAACAAGTGAATTAATCATGATGCATGAATCGTTCTTACGAACAAAAACATCAAAACTTATAAGGTATATAACCATAATTATTTTTATATAGGGCATAATAAGATTACTACTCCACCACACAAAGCCTTTTTAATCAATTAAGGAATGGTGAGAATGAAATAAGATAAGCCGGAAGCAATTTGGACCAAATTAACAAGTTATATTCATTTGTCCCAAATCATTTTGAAGTTTTGTAAAACAATACAACAAAGACTTTGTAACGATCGCTCTGATACCATTCTATGGCAGAACTTCCTAAATTATTGGACCCACATGCACTTGTCACTGTCCAACGACCTTTGACAACGATCGCTCTTTTTTCTATTTTTTTGCTGTCGTTGTTTTTTTGGGAATTTTTGACTTTTTCTTTTTATTTTTTTGATATTTTTCTTTCACTTAGGAGCACAAGAGAAGTAACCACATAAAATATGAGCCTAAACAAGTGAAAGACGTGGCCTGTGAAAATTTCAGAAGACGTGCTCAAAAACGATAAAAAGCTTGTGACCACGAAAAGAGGATCTTGTGACCAGTTTTTGACCAAATTAAAATCTTCCGACCCAGACAAAGCGGGGGATGGACGGATCTGAATTTTTTTGATCGATTTTGATATATGGAACATCAAAATCAGAGTTTGTATGTGAAAACTAGACCAGTTTTGTGGCAGAACCTCCTAAATTATAGGACCTACATGCACTTGTCACTGTCCAACGACCTTTGACAACTATGCATATGTTCCTGGTAACTTAAGAAGTCTATCGGGTGTCCTCGAGGAACCCCGAATCATCCACGATTTCCGAGCAGGATCACATTACAGAGTCATTGCAGTATTACAACATTTATTCAAATATCAACATCAGAGTAAAATAGCGGAAGTCTTATGATAACTTAATTTACAAACCAGTTGTTTCAAACCTTACAAACTAAGTTCGATAATTATTACAAACCATAGTAGTAGTGGAGTGGTATTATAACATAATACAAACACACAAAATAAGTATCTTGCCCAAGGATCACACATTCACTTATCGTCATCGACCTGAACAACAGTCATGCAGCATGGTCCAAAACAAACCTGCTCATGAGGCTCACCTGCAATGAGGGTCAACGAACCCTAAGTACAAAAGTACTCAATAAGACTTAATCGAAATAAAAACTGAGAAGACTCAGGAATGCAGGCTCAGGGATTCAAGGTATGGCTTTAGCAATAATCAAAGTTCTTTTGCATAAAAGCTCTTTAACAAAATTCTTTACTACAACATATAAAACTTTATAAGAACCACATATGAATCTGCCATGATCCGTAATGAGGTCATGAACTTCATATCAAACTCTTTCTCAAACCTTACTCGAGTTCCAGTTATTAACTACGATGATGAACAAAGAGTTGAGTCTCCATAACCAAGGAGCAACGACGATTCGAACCGATTAAAAAACCCAGCTAGGGATTCCAGACCACACGACATATGTAGGTCCCCGACTTACATATATCAACCTACTCTCGGATCCTCTAAAACAAGAATGGGTCCGCGCCACCCGAGAATATAGTACTCCACCATTCCAGCCCATGGCCATGTGGGTACACGCTACTCTCACCATCTCTCCACTCCTAGTGCGCGAGTAGCCATTCTTGTAATAGAATCGCCAAGTTAAGGCTTACCGGAGTATGTGGTTAGTACTACAAAGTCTCATCTCACACAGTTCAACAACGGACGGACCTTAATCGACACAGGCGGAAAGAAGCCGCTCACAAGACCTCCATGTCTTGTGGCTCTCACACACCGAGTCCGCCCGGTCTAGATTTATTACTCCACATGCTCATATCTCATGAATACATAAGTAACCAAACGTAACCACAGATCCATTTAAAACTTGCAGGTGACAGGTAATCACCCGACTTTTATCTGTCTAAGCATGTCTAAGCATAACTAGGCATTTACGAAGTAAAACTGGTAACAAGGTAGATATGGAAAAACAAGGTTGGTAATGCACCAATTAGGTTTCCACCGGACTCCTAATCACTTAATGCAGAATATAGAAGCAAAAGCGGTAAAAACTTGTAAAACACAAGGTAGGTTTAAATGCATTCGGGGCTTGCCTTGATTCACGGAAAAGTTAGGTTCCTGCGACGTTCCACAATTATCAGATCTGACCTCAACAAACGGATTAGCTTCCCCCACAACTTGATTAACTACTATGTGTTCACCTTCGTTCACTACACGTAGTAACAATGCCATGTTTAACATGATGCGGGATACGAAACATGATGCTTGATGATGGATGCAAAATTAACAACGCAAATACAACTTTCCTTCGCGGTACAGTTACAAGTCAAACTACTAAACCTTTTTCATAACACATACTTCATTTGC
Source organism: Miscanthus floridulus (assembly GCF_019320115.1). Classification (NCBI taxonomy): domain Eukaryota; kingdom Viridiplantae; phylum Streptophyta; class Magnoliopsida; order Poales; family Poaceae; genus Miscanthus; species Miscanthus floridulus. The sequence continues at coordinate 73,030,501 of NC_089582.1, read as the reverse complement.
CAAGGATCATTACCAACTAATGACCCAAGGTCATCACTCAATCAAAAATTCAAGAAAAACCTAAATAATTAAAGGTTACTATTTGCTTTTATGAATTAATTATTTAATTCAAAATTATGAAATAAATCAACTTGCTCCAATTGAGCTCAAAATTTTTGTAAAGGTTCATCACATGATAAGTAAGTGGCAAAACAAATTTCATAATTTTTGGATAATTAATTAAGCCTAGAAAAATCATGGAAACCCATTTATTAATTAATTGAGCAATTTTCATCACATGCAGAAATTACTGAAAAACAACATTTCATATTTTTCTTAAATAATATACATCACAGAGTGGTCACACAAAAATTTTCATAATTTTTGGAACTATAAATAATTCTACACAAAAATAACAAAAACTATCACTATTCATTCAAATCTACAAAATAGAAAAATCTATTTTGAACGCTGAGTCACTGACGACCGACCCCACATGTCATCTTCTACCTCTTGCACTGACCACAGCGACAGCAGCATTGACCGGCGAAATCTCGCCGACGGCGAGGTCACTGGCGATGGCCAAGGTACTAGCATGATCGCTACATCACGGCATATCGATTTGTGGCACCAGCGAGACCAAAAACGGACTGGACTAAGCACTACGCCGGCCATGGCGTCCACGACTGTACGGCAGCGCTACGCTGGCGATAGGAGACCAGTAATGGTGAAGCAAACCACTCGGGAAGAACCAGGAGCTCACCCCGATCACATTGAAGGCGATGGACGAGCCGGAGGAACAACGGAGAGGCGGGTCAACGGTCACAGCGATCACGGCGGTGCAAGCAATGGAGACGGCGGTGTTCCAGTGGCTATGGTGAACAAAATGATCAAACAACATGTCATAGAGCATCATGCGATCAAGGCCAAGCTGGAACTACCATGATCAAAGAAAGAGGCGCACCGTGGAGCGCTAGCCACGACGGCGCAAGCACGTCAGTGAGACTGCCGGCCACGGGGAAGAAAGACGTGCACCATGGGTTCCCGGTGGAATCAGGCGACCAAACTTGGTTGGCTGGATTCACAAGGAGGAGACGGAGCTGGGACAGGCTTGGATGTGACGGTGAAGCACTACGGCGATGGCGCGGGCTCACCGGAGTTGAGTGGTGGCGACGGGAAAAGCAGAGGAATAGAAAGGAGACGAACGGCGACGACGCCAGGGCTTTATAGGGCGGCAAAGGCACAAGGAGGTGACACGCAGCGCCCTGCTCGTGCCAGCATGAAGCCAAGGGCGGCCACAGGCGCGACTAGAAGCCAGGAGAAGGATGCTGGCGGTGTGGCTTAAGCGGCGAGCACTGTTCACCATATTTATAGAATTGCCATTCGTCTAAATTTCAAAATTACTCCCAAATTTGTATAACAATTCAAAAATCTCCAAAAATAAAAGTTGCTCAAAATTCAAAGTTCTACAACTTTGCTTTTATAACCACCCCCTAATTCAGTCTACATTTTGAAATGCAAATTTGAATTCAAATAGGGGACATCTAAAGAATTTCGCCTTTTCAAATTACTTCAAAATTTTCATAACAACTTTGAAAACTCCAAAAACAAACTTTGTATAACTTGACAAGCTCTACACTTTTGCTTTTAGGCTCAACCCCAAAATATGCTTAGATTTTGAAATGAGTTTTTAGGGTAGGATTTAAATACTGAAAATTAGGGTTTTCTTGAAAATTCAAATCCAACCAAAATTTTGAACTTGATTCAAGCAATACAATTCAACACATACCACATAAAGGTAAACTTGTTTTAGTGTATGCAAATCAAAGTTTTCACTAAAGGCCAAATGCTTTGCAATGCATATGATGACATGGCAGGTTTTAGTATTAAAACACCTGAGGTGTTACAATCCTTCCCCCTAAAAGAAATCTCGTCCCGAGATTCAAAGTCATAGGGTAAGTAATGGAAAAGGAAATGTGTTAGTCCAAAAACATCCAAAATCTATCCACAAAACAGCTGAGGTCCCTTTACAAAGCACAACTTGTAACAACCGAGCTCAACTAACATTACTCTATATTGACACAAGAAACTCTAGAAAATTTTCTAGCAAGTAATCTTCAGATTCCCAAGTAGCTTCTTCTTTAGAATGTTGATTCCACTGTATCTTGTAGAACTTGATTGTCCTCCTTCGAGTAATACAGTCTTTCTGATCCAGAACTCAGATAGGATATTCAGAATAGGTCAAATCAGGTTCAAGTTCCACTCCTTCAACCTCAACATTCTGCTCAGTCACTCGGAGACACTTCTTTAATTGAGAAACATGGAACACATCATGTACGGCTGAGAGATGTTCTGGTAATTTCAAGCGATATGCCACTTTTCCATACCTCTCTAAAATTTGAAATGGTCCAATATATCGAGGTGCCAACTTTCCTTTAACACCAAAACGGGTAACTCCCTTCATTGGTGATACCTTCAGATATACAAAATCTCCCTTGTTAAACACCAATGGTCTACGTCGTTTATCTACATAACTCTTTTATCGGGACTGAGCTATCTTCAAATTACTTTGTATTTGCCTAACCTTGTCTTCTGTTTGTTTCACAAGGTCAACTCCAAAAAACCTTCTTTCCCCGGGCTCAGACCAACTTAGTGATGTTCTGCATCTATGACCATAAAGTGCTTCAAACGGAGCCATTCTAATGCTCTCCTGATAACTATTGTTATATGAGAACTCAGCCAAAGGCAGACATTCATCCCACTTCTTGGAATAGTTAAGGACACAACACCTTAACATATCTTCAAGTACTTGATTGACCCTTTCAGTCTGACCATCAGTTTAGGGATGATAAGCTATACTATACAGGAGTTTGGTACCTAACGAAGCATGCAAGTGTTTCCAAAAGCTAGAGACAAACTGTGTACCCCGATCTAACACTATGGTCTTTGGTACCCCATGTAAACTCACAATTCTGTCTAGATATATCTTGGCATATTAGATAGTGGGATATGTACTCTAGACCAAAAGAAAATGTGCTGACTTCATTAGTCGATCTACAATAACCCATACTGAGTCAAAGCCCTTTAATGTCTTGGGTAGACCAATAATAAAATCCATACTAATATCCTCCCACTTCCAAGCTGGAATAGGTAGTGGCTGTAACTCTCCCGCAGACCTCAAATGTATAGCTTTCAACTTTTGACAAGTATCACATTTTGCTATAAACCTGACAATTTCTATCTTCATTTTGGTCCACCAAAACCTTTGTTTCAAGTCATGGTACATCTTATTACTTCCCGGATGAATGGATAACCTAGTAGCATGTGCTTCTTCAAGAATTGACTGTCGCAACTCCGGAACATTTGGTACCACTAAGCGATTCTTGAACCATAACACACCTTCATCATCTACTTTGAAGCATTCCGCTTTCCCATTCTTGATTCTTTCTTTGATATGGGCTATACCCTTGTTTTCTTTCTGAGCAGCAATAATCTAATCTCGAATAGTGGCTTCAACAATTATATTGGTCAAACTACCTTGTTGAATTACCTCTATGTTCAACTTCTCCATCTCTTGACATAAAGTCAAACCCATTATTGTTACTGTCAGACAATTGCAATGACTTTTTTGACTGAGGGCATCTGCAACCACATTTGCTTTACTAGGGTGATAATGTACCTCCAAGTCATAATCTTTAATCAATTCTAACCATCTTCTTTGTCGCATGTTCAAATCTGATTGAGTAAAGATATACTTTAAACTCTTGTGGTCGGTATAAATATGGCACGTATTACCAAGCAGGAAATGCCGCCAAATCTTCAGAGCATGGACAACTGCTGCTAACTCTAGATCATGAGTGGGATAGTGCTCTTCATGTTGCTTAAGTTGTCTGGAAGCATAGGCAATGACTCGACCTTCTTGCATTAATACACATCCAATACCAATACCAGAAGCATCACAATAAACGTCAAATGACTTCTCGATGTCTGGTTGTGCTAATACTGGTGCAGTGGTTAACAATCTCTTCAAAGTCTGGAAAGCTTCTTCACACTCAGATGACCAGACAAACTTGGCTTGGTTCTTCAACAACCCAGTGATGGACTTGGATACTCTAGAGAAATCTGGAATAAAACGACAGTAATACCCCACCATTCCTAGAAAACTCTGAACCTAATGAACAGTGGTTGGCGGTTTCCAATCAAGCACATCCTTAGCTTTGCTTGGATCAACAACAACTCCTTTAGCTAATAAGACATGTCCAAGAAACTGTACTTCCTTAAGCCAGAAGTCACACTTACTAAATTTGGCATATAGTTGATGTTCTCTTAAGCGGGTCAGGATAATTCTGAGATGTTCCACGTGTTCCTTCTTGTTCTTGGAATAAACTAGGATGTCATCAATAAACACCACCATAAACTTGTCTAGTTCAGGTATGAACACTGAATTCATCAGATACATGAAATGAGCTAGGGCATTTGTCAAACCAAAATACATTACCAAGTATTCATATAACCCATATCTTATGGTAAATGCCGTTTTGAGAATATCTTTAGGCTTAATCTTGATTTGGTGATAGCCTGCCCTTAAATCAATCTTGGAGAAAACTTTGGCTCCAGCCAGTTGATAAAAAAGCAAGTCTATCTGAGGTAAGGGATACTTATTCTTAATGGTCACTTCATTCAACGGATGATAGTCAACACATAACCTCAGGGTCTCATATTTCTTTTTCACAAAAATTGCAGGGCATCCCCAAGATGATGAACTAGGTTGAATAAATCCTTTCTCAATCAACTCTTGCAACTGAGTCTTCAACTCGGCTAATTCCTTGGGAGGCATCCTATAAGCTCTCCGAGATATCAGAGCTGTTCTAGGTTTTAACTCTATGTTAAACTGAACATCCCTATCTGATGGTAGACCAGGTAAATCCTTAGGAAACACATCAGGAAATTCACACACCACCGGGATATCTCTAATCTCCTTGATAGAAGTTGCACAAACTCTACCCACTGATCTTCTTAAGGTTGGAGGTTGGATAAGAAGCTGAGAATTACTATCAGGCAAACTCACCCTTAATGTCCTATTCAAATCATCTATAACAGCCTTATGCTGATTCATCCAATTCATTCCCAAGATTACATCTATATCTTGATCCTTGAGAATAATCATGGTAGTGGAAAAAATATGCCCACCCAGGTTTATGGGTACCTGGTATACCATTTCCTTAGTACACAGACGTCCCCCGGGCGACTGTATAAAGAAAGTTTCCTTTGTTTCCCCAATTGGAATTTCATGCTTTACGACAAAGGTTCTATTGATGAATGAATGAGATGCACCAGAATCGAAAAGCATAACAGCAGGATGATCGATGATAGGAAACATACCCATCATCACTGGCTCCCCTTCCAAAATTTCCCCAACTTGAATATAGAACACCCGTCCTGCCTTCCTTTCATCTTTGCCCTTCTGAGCATTCTAATGGTTGTTCTTGTTATGTGCTTGACCCTATTATTGATTGGCAGGGGCCTTCTAATAATTTTGATTAGACTGCTTGGGATATGAACATTCCCTGGAGAAATGACCGGACCTTCCACAATTGTAACATGGGTAATAGTGACCCTAGGACGTTGGAGCATTGACACCAGGAGCATTTGTCTGTTGTGAATTCGGGTAAGTTATAGCAGGAAGGACATTTGACTGTTGCCCGGCTTGGAACTATGGCGTACGATAAGGAGGGCGATAATGGTTGACTGGATGATAGATTATCTTTTTCCTCTTTTGATTTCCACCAAAAGATCCAGATGACACACTCTTCTTTTTCTTGATCTCCTTATGCTGTCGATACTTTTCCTCAGAAGCAATTGCAATATTTACTACCTCATGATAAGTAACATTGGCACATGCAGTCATCATTGTTTGTAATTTGGTATTCAGACCTCGCATGAACCATTTCTTTTTCTTGGCATCTGTATTGACATGTTCGGATGCATACTGTGATAGGTGATTGAATCTACCCACATATTGCATAACTGTTTGATCCCCTTGCTTCAAAGCAAGGAACTCATCCAGCTTCATGGCCATCACTCCTTCTAGAATATAATGAGCTCTGAAGGCAGTATAGAACTCAGCCCAAGTTATTGGAATGCCAGCTGGTTGCATAGCCACTAGATTTGCCCACCAAGCACCTGCTGCACCTCTAAGTTGCTGGGTGGCAAACACAAGTTTCTGCATCTCCGTGCATGGAATAAGATCAAATTTCTGCTCCATGGTCCGAAGCCAATCATCAGCCTCTAGGGGTTCATCGGCCTTGGTGAACACTAGTGGTCTTGTATCTGTGAAATCAACATATGTAGCTTCATGCCGATTATGATTGCGGCCATGGTTTCCCTACACCATATTCTGATTACTCTGAGCTATCTCTCGAAGTAATCGAGCATTTTCTATGGTCACATGGACCAGTGCTGCTATAGCATCATCCAAAGTTGGCAGAACTGGTGGTGGATCAGGAACACCACCCTCGTCCTACGAAGAACCAGGAATATCCGAAGCACGAGTACGAGGCATCTATTCATAACAAACCAAACTTTACTCACAAGCTTTTATTGAAATATTAAAAGAGCTTACTATAAACACATTACATTGGGTTTACTTATTTAAGCACAAGCCCGCACCTAAATAAGACTACTTAACTTAACTAGATCTCACTATTTACAACTCCACTCTTCTCCTCGACCACATCAAACCTCGTGGTCAGTATCCATCCTGGAAACATTTCTGCCTTCATTATCACTTTCATCAACCATCACTAATTCTTCTGGATCTTCTTCTTCTTCCTCTTCAAGTTCATCATCATCAGTAATGATGACACCAGGGTCCATTGCATCAGCTTGAGGTTCATGATTTGGATCCAGGAGGTTGCTCAGCCTATGGACTTCTTCATGCAAAGTAGTATTATGTTCTTCTAAATCTTCTACATAAAATTCTAGCTCATGCACTCTAGCTCTAGCTACATCTTCCCTATGCCAAGCCTCATTTCTCCCTTCCACCATACGAACTAACATACGCTCGTAGTTCTTATGAGCAGTGGTGCGACATTTCAATTGATCCTTTAACTTGCCCACCTGGATGGCATCCAAGGCCCTATCCCTAGTAGCTTGTGCTAACTCTATTGAAAGCCTTTGTATCTCTGCTTGGGGATCAGGCCTAGAGCTGCTACTGCTAGCACTATCATTTCTAGGGGCAAGCTGGTGACGAGGAACTCCTTTAGGCCCAACAGATTTACGGGGTGTTACCTTGGTGCGAGCCATACTGTAGGAAGCAAGATTAATCCAATTAAGACAATCTGATCAAAATCTAAAGAGCAGCCATGATGGATTACATAACTCAACCCAGACTCACTACCCAACCCAGACTCAAGGTGCAGGAAGTAACAAGTGAATTAATCATGATGCATGAATCGTTCTTACGAACAAAAACATCAAAACTTATTAGGTACATGACCACAATTATTTTTATATAGGGCATAATAAGATTACTACTCCACCACACAAAGCCTTTTTAATCAATTAAGGAATGGTGAGAATGAAATAACATAAGCCGGAAGCAATTTGGACCAAATTAACAAGTTATATTTATTTGTCCCAAATCATTTTGAAGTTTTTGTAAAACAATACAACAAAGACTTTGTAACGATCGCTCTGATACCATTCTATGGCAGAACCTCCTAAATTATAGGACCCACATGCACTTGTCACTGTCCAACGACCTTTGACAACTATGCATATGTTCCTGGTAACTTAAGAAGTCTGTCGGGTGTCCTCGGGGAACCCCAAATCATCCACGATTTCCGAGTAGGATCGCATTATAGAGTCATTGCAGTATTACAACATTTATTCAAGTATCAACATCAGAGTAAAATAGCGGAAGTCTTACGATAACTTAATTTACAAACTAGTTGTTTCAAACCTTACAAACTAAGTTCGATAATTATTACAAACCATAGTAGTAGTGGAGTGGTATTATAACATAATACAAACACACAAAATAAGTATCCTGCCCAAGGATCACACATTCACTTATCGTCATCGACCTGAACAACAGTCATGCAGCATGGTCCAAAACAAACCTGCTCATGAGGCTCACCTACAACGAGGGTCAACGATCCTGAGTACAAAGTACTCAACAAGACTTAACCGAAATAAAAACTGAGAAGACTCAGGAATGCAGGCTCAGGGATTCAAGGTATGGCTTTAGCAATAATCAAAGTTCTTTTGTGTAAAAGCTCTTTACCAAAATTCTTTACTACAACATATAAAACTTTATAAGAACCACATATGAATCTGCCATGATCCGTAATGAGGTCATGAACTTCATATCAAACTCTTTCTCAAACCTTACTCGAGTTCCAGTTATTAACTACGATGTTGAACAGAGAGTTGAGTCTCCATAACCGAGGAGCAACGACAATTCAAATCGATTAAAAAACCCTGCTGGGGATTCCAAACCACATGACATATGTAGGTCCCCGACTTACATATATCAACCTACTCTTGGATCCTCTAAAACAAGAACGGGTCCGCGCCACCCGAGAATACAGTACTCCACCATTCCAGCCCATGACCATGTGGGTACACGCTACTCTCGCCATCTCTCCACTCCTAGTGCGCGAGTAGCCATTCTCGTAATAGAATCGCCAAGTTAAGACTTACCAGAGTATGTGGTTAGTACTACAAAGTCTCATCTCACACAGTTCAACAACGGACGGACCTTAATTGACACAGGCGGAAAGAAGCTGCTCACAAGACCTCCATGTCTTGTGGCTCTCACACACCGAGTCCGCCCGGTCTAGATTTATTACTCCACATGCTCATATCTCATGAATACATAAGTAACCAAACGTAACCACAGATCCATTTAAAACTTGCAGGTGACAGGTAATCACCCGACTTTTATCTGTCTAAGCATGTCTAAGCATAACTAGGCATTTACGAAGTAAAACTGGTAACAAGGTAGATATGGAAAAACAAGGTTGGTAATGCACCAATTAGGTTTCCACCGAACTCCTAATCACTTAATGCAGTATATAGAAGCAAAAGCGGTAAAAACTTGTAAAACACAAGGTAGGTTTAAATGCATCCGAGGCTTGCCTTGATTCACGGAAAAGTCAGGTTCCTGCGACGTTCCACAATTATCAAATCCGACCTCAACAGACGGATTAGCTTCCCCCGCAACTTGATTAACTACCACGTGTTCACCTTCGTTCACTACACGTAGTAACAATGCCATGTTTAACATGATGCGGGATACGAAACATGATGCTTGATGATGGATGCAAAATTAACAACGTGAATACAACTTTCCTTCGCGGTACAGTTACAAGTCAAACTACTAAACCTTTTTCGTAACACATACTTCATTTGCCAAGGATCATTACCAACTAATGACCCAAGGTCATCACTCAATGAAAAATTCAAGAAAAACCTAAAGCATTAAAGGTTACTATTTGCTTTTATGAATTAATTATTTAATTCAAAATTATGAAATAAATCAACTTGTTCCAATTGAGCTCAAAATTTTTGTAAAGGTTCATCACATGATAAGTAAGTGGCAAAACAAATTTCATAATTTTTGGATAATTAATTAAGCCTAGAAAAATCATGGAAACCCATTTATTAATTAATTGAGCAATTTTCATCACAAGTAGAAAGTACTGAAAAACAACATTTCATATTTTTCTTAAATAACATACATCACAGAGAGGTTACACAAAAAATTTCATAATTTTTGGAACTCTAAATAATTCTACACAAAAATAACAAAAACTATCACTATTTATTCAAATCTGCAAAATAGAAAAATCCATTTTGAACGCTGAGTCACTGACAACCGACCCCACATGTCATCTTCTACCTCTCGCGCTGACCACAGCGATAGCAGCTTTGACCGGCAAAATGTCACCGACGGCGAGGTCACCGACGACGGCCAAGGTACTAGCATGATCACTACATCACGGCGTATCGATTTGTGGCACCAGCGAGACCAAAAACGGACTGGACTAAGCACTACGCCGACCATGGCGGCACGACTACACGGTAGCACTACGTCGGCGACAGGAGACCGGTAACGGTGAAGCAAACCACTGGGGAAGAACCAGGAGCTCACCCCGATCACATTGAAGGCGATGGATGAGCCGGAGGAACAATGGAGAGGCGGGTCGACGGTCACAACGATCATGGCGGTGCGAGCAATGGAGACGGCGGTGTTCCAGTGGTTGTGGTGGACAAACGATCAAACAACTGGTCATAGAGCATCATAGGATCAAGGCGAAGCTGGAACTACCATGATCAAAGAAAGAGGCGCACCGTGGAGCGCTGGCCACGATGGCGCAAGCACGACGGTGAGACTGCCGGCCGCGAGGAAGAAAGACGTGCACCACGGGTTCCCGATGGAATCAGGCGACCAAAGTTGGTTGGCTGGATTCGCAAGGAGGAGACGGAGCTAGGACAAGCTTGGCTGCGACGGTGAAGCACTACGGTGACGGTGCGGGCTCGCCAGAGTTGAGCGGTGGCGACGGGAAAAGTAGAGGAATAGAAAGGAGACGAACGGCGACGACGCCAGGGCTTTATAGGGCGGCAAAGGCGCAAGGAGGCGACACGCAGCGCCCTGCTCATGCCAGCGTGAAGCCGAGGGAGGCCACAGGCGCGACTGGAAGCCAAGAGAAGGACGCCGGCGGTGTGGCTTAAGCGGCGAGCACTGTTCACCATATTTACAGAATTGCCATTCGTCTAAATTTCAAAATTACTCCCAAATTTGTATAACAACTCAAAAATCTCCAAAAATAAAAGTTGCTCAAAATTCAAAGTTCTACAACTTTGATTTTATAACCAGCCCCTAATTCGGTCTACATTTTGAAATGCAAATTTGAATTCAAATAGGGGACATCTAAAGAATTTCGCCTTTTTAAATTACTTCAAATTTTTCATAACAACTTTGAAAACTCCAAAAACAAACTTTGTATAACTTGACAAGCTCTACACTTTTGCTTTTAGGCTCAACCCCAAAACATGCTTAGATTTTGAAATGAGTTTTCAGGGTAGGATTTAAATACTGAAAATCAGGGTTTTCTTGAAAATTCAAATCCAACCAAAATTTTGAACTTGATTCAAGCAATACAATTCAACACATACCACATAAAGATAAACTTGTTTTAGTGTATGCATGTCAAAGTTTCCACTAAAGGCCAAATGCTTTGCAATGCATATGATGACATGTCAGGTTTTAGTATTAAAACACCCGAGGTGTTACAATCCTTCCCCCTAAAAGAAATCTCGTCCCGAGATTCAAAGTCATAGGGTAAGTAGTGGAAAAGGAAATGTGTTAGTCCAAAAATATCCAAAACCCATCCACAAAATAGCTGAGGTCCCTTCACAAAAGACAACTTGTAACAACTGAGCTCAACTAACATTACTCTATATTGACGCAAGAAACTCTGGAAATTTTCTAGCAAGTAATCTTCGGATTCCCAAGTAGCTTCTTCTTTAGAATGTTGATTCCACTGTATCTTGTAGAACTTGATTGTCCTCCTTCGAGTAATATGGTCTTTCTGATCCAGAACTCGGATATGATATTCAGAATAGGTCAAATCAGGTTCAAGTTCCACTCCTTCAACCTCAACATTCTGCTCAGGCACTCGGAGACACTTCTTTAATTGAGAAACATAGAACACATCATGTACGGCTGAGAGATGTTCTGGTAATTTCAAGCGATATGCCACTTTTCCATACCTCTCTAAAATTTGAAATGGTCCAATATATCGAGGTGCCAACTTGCCTTTAACACCAAAACGGGTAACTCCCTTCATTGGTGATACCTTTAGATATACAAAATCTCCCTTGTTAAACACCAATGGTCTACGTCATTTATCTGCATAACTCTTTTGCCGGGACTGAGCTATCTTCAAATTACTTTGTATTTGCCTAACCTTGTCTTCTGTTTCTTTCACAAGGTCAACTCCAAAAAACCTTCTTTCCCCAGGCTCAAACCAACTTAGTGATGTTCTGCATCTACGACCATAAAGTGCTTCAAACGGAGCCATTCTAATGCTCTCGTGATAACTATTGTTATATGAGAACTCAGCCAAAGGCAGACATTCATCCCACTTCTTGGAATAGTTAAGGACACAACACCATAACATATCTTCAAGTACTTGATTGACCCTTTTAGTCTGACCATCAGTCTGGGGATGATAAGCTATACTATACATGAGTTTGGTACCTAACGAAGCATGCAAGTGTTTCCAAAAGCTAGAGACAAACTATGTACCTCGATCTGACACTATGGTCTTTGGTACCCCATGTAAACTCACAATTCTATCTAGATATATCTTGGCATATCGGATAGTGGGATATGTACTCTGGACCAAAAGAAAATGTGCTGACTTGGTTAGTCGATCTACAATAACCCATACTGAGTCAAAGCCCTTTGATGTCTTGGGTAGACCAATAATAAAATCCATACTAATATCCTCCCACTTCCAAGCTGGAATAGGTAGTGGCTATAACTCTCCCGCAGACCTCAAATGTATAGCTTTTACCTTTTGACAAGTATCACATTTTGCTGTGATGCTGACTTGTGACCATGATTCCTGTTGATTCTGAACAGATTTTGATGTGAGACCACTTGTATTGGCTTCATTATCAAATTAGCTTTCCATCCATATGTGGATCGTCGAAAATGGAGTCCGGATGCGTCTTGGGTGACCAGTTTAAGGCAGACTGGTCCTGGAGGCCGAGGCAGACTCAAAATCATGTTGGATTTGGACTCTGGTTTCTATTGGACGTCCTTGCTGGTCATCATCGCCTCCACCACGTCCTCTAAGTCCTTCATGACCCTCTCCAATGTTCCTAAGCAAGATAACATCATTAGGTAGTAGTCTATTCTCAAAAGTATGAAAAGGATCGCTTAAAAATAAGCTCACCTCTAAATTGAGTTGATGCATTCGAGCCTGGGTCATTGGACCTTGCATGACGGTTGGAGGATCAGCGAATGCATCTGAAGGAGTGATGTCCTCATCAGTGTGCCCAACAGATACCACCCACTGTAGCTTGCTTTCAGGGTGGTTAGTGTCTGGTGGAAGGCGAGCACCTCCATGAGCATGTTATTTCGGGCGGTTCTACCACAGATGGTACCAGAGCCAATAATGGTTACGAGTTCATCACTCTTTTTTTAAAAACTTAAAAATTTGACCAACAAAAGTTTTGTGAAAAGTAGGATGTGATTACATTATGTAAATAAGTATCAGCCCTAGCAATATGGTCTATCTAGGATAGCGGCACTGGTTTTATCTAATCAGTTTTCTATAGGTACACTGACCTATGTTGCTTAAGGAATCGTCTAGCATACGGAAAGTGAGTGTGCGATGTGCCAATTTTTTTTACGAATGCTGCTATATTCTAGCTTGAGTGAATGTACAAGACGATACATGCATCATGATAGTAGCTTTTTGCTTAAACTAAAATCCCCCTACATATATAATTGCATTAGTAAAGTGATAGGATTGATTAAAAGAATGCTTTAATTAAATGTCCTGTCATTTCTCTATTCCCTTGCTTCTGATTGGGAAGGTTTTTCTAAATGGATGGTTCCTATCTCTTACAGATGAATCTAAGGTCCAGACGGGGGAGCACCAGTGCTGGGGCGGCTCATAGTCTTGGCAAGGGCCAAGGCGAGAGCGGCCAGGCCCATGAGCACAACGGGGATAGCCATGGGGCTCCCCTTCTGGCTCCTCCTCCTCTGTCACCGCCGCCTCCAATGAGTCATGTAGAGATGATGGTGGAGCTATTGGCTGCTCACCGAGAGTGTGCCCGTGCTATGGAGATAATGGCATAAGCTATCGCTGGCTTTGCCCGTGGAGGCCACGGGGCAATGGTGGGAACGGGGGTGGTGCCCGCCATCCTAAGAGACCCTCCTCTTAATAGGACTTCCTCAAGACCCACCCGCCCACCTTCACGCTGATAGATGAGCCTCTAGATGCGGAGCACTGGCTTCGCATTCTAGAGCAGAAGTTTTTATTGCTCAATGTAGCCGATGAGCAGAAAGTGCGCTTTGCAGCGCAGCAGCTATTAGGGTCTGTAAGTGCATGGTGGGATACCTTCCATGCCATGCAACAGCCAAATCATCCGACAACCTAGTAGAAGTTCACCATAGCATTCAGAGAGTTCTATATTCCTATTGGTGTCATCAATCAGAAGCTGACTGAGTTCCTAGAGCTACGCCAGGGGAGTATGACAGTAATGGATTATGTTAATAAGTTCAATCACTTGTCTCAGTATGTTGGCATTCATGTGGACACTGACGAGAAGAAGAAGGACCGCTTCTTTCGTGGCCTCTCTTATATCCTTCAGGAGAAGCTATACATGATGAACTATCAGACCTTCGGGGCACTGATGAACGCTGCCATCACCATGGAGGGCTTGCAATGGGATTCCCAAGCAGAGTGGAAGAGGAAGCGGGTGGTTGTGGTGTCTTCCAGCCACCCTCATACTCAGAAGGTATAAGTTGTTCGGTGGGGGCCCTATCAATCATCCAGCGGGCCTTCATTTTGGTAGCCCAAGTAGACTTCTTAGACTTCTTCCACATAGTACCGTGCACCCACTCAGTAGGTGTAGCCTCAGCAGCCTCAGGGACAGTAGGTTCCATCTCACCAAGGATTTGGGAACAAGCCTGGTGCTTGCTTCAAGTGTGGCAAAGATGGCCACTATGCCCGAGCGTGTCTCTAGAATAAGTCAGTTCAGTCTGCTCAACCATCAGCGAACTCCAGGCTTGTCAGGAGGATCGTAATTAAGAAGAAAGTGCCCAGCAGATCTGGACATGTGCATTTCATAGATGCTGAGTAGATATTACAGCAGGAACCAGTGATGGCTGGTATGTTTACCATTGATTCCCATCCAACTTATGTGTTGTTCGATTCTTGTGCATCACATTCCTTTATGAGCATGGGATTTGTAGATCAGCACAACTTACCACTTATGGCTATACCATATGCTTATAGAATCCGTACTGTAGGTTTGCAAATATTCATCAATACCCGAACAGACACAGTAAGCTTGGTATTAGCCACCCACACTTACCGCCTATAGTTCATGGTAATGCCTGGGCAAGGCATTGATGCTATTCTTGGAATGAACTGGTTGCGGGTGTACTGGGTAGTCTTGGATATGAAATGGAGAAGTGTTGAGTTACGGCTTCCTTCTTCTGAGGATAGGATGTCTCTTCTGGTACCCTTAGATCCGGTCTTACCTGTTGCTACCCATACGGAAGCCTCTCCTGATCTTACCCCTATCCCTGTGGTATGTGAGTTCCCGGATGTTTTTCCTAAAGATCTTCCTAGGTTGCCACCAGATAGAGAGGTGGAATTCTCCATTGAGCTAGAGCCTGGTATTGCTCCCATCTCCCGATGCCCGTACCGCATGGCTCCAAGGGAATTGGCTAAGATGAAGAAGCAGCTAGAAGAGTTGATGGAAAAAGGTTTCATCCATCCTAGTTCTTCACCATGGGGTTGTCCAGCCATTTTTGTGAAGAAGAAGGATTGTACTCTGTGGATGTGTGTGGATTACCGCCCCCTTAATGCGGTAATAGTTAAGAACAAGTATCCGTTGCCCCGCATAGATACTTTGTTCGATCAACTAGCCGGTGCCAAGGTGTTCTTGAAGATTAACCTCTAATCAGGCTATCATCAGATCAAGATCAGACCACATGATATACCAAAGATAGCCTTTTCTACTAGGTATGGGCTGTATGAGTACCTAGTGATGTCTTTTGGTATCACCAATGCTCCTGCCTTCTTCATGTACCTGATGAATTCAGTCTTTATGCCAGAGCTAGACAAGTTTGTGGTAGTATTTATTGATGATATCTTGATATATTCCAAGAATGATGAAGATCATGCCCAACACCTTCGGATAGTACTGGCTCAACTAAGGGAGCACAAGCTGAATGCTAAATTTAGCAAGTGCAAATTTTGGTTAGATCGAGTGTAGTTTTTGGGGCATGTGTTGACACTTGATGATGTTTTGGTAGATCCTAGCAAGGTGCAAGATGTGTTGGATTGAAAGTCCCCCAAGTCTATGCACCAGATTTGTTAGTTCCTTGGTCTAGCTGGGTACTATCGGCATTTCATCCCGGATTTCTCCAAGATAGCCCAGCTAATGACCAAGCTGCTCCAAAAAGAAGCAAAGATTGATTGGAGCCAGCCTATGAAGAAGCCTTCCAAGCTCTGAAGATATTTTCTAACCACTGCTCCTATGTTGGCCCAACTAGACATTGATAGACCCTTTGATGTATATTGTGATGCCTCAAAGATATGGCTAGGGTGTGTGCTTATGCAAGATGGGCATGTGATAGCTTATGCTTCACGCCAACTAAAAAAGCATGAGGTGAATTACCCCACCCATGACTTAGAGCTAGCTACTGTGGCCCACGCTTTGAAGATTTGGAGGCACTATCTGTTGGGCAACAAAGTGCATATCTTTATGGATCACAAGAGCCTCAAGTATATTTTCACTCAGTTAGAGCTAAATATGAGGCAAAGGAGATGGTTAGAATTGATAAAGGATTACAACTTGGAAGTCCATTATCACCCAGAAAAGGCCAATGTGGTGGCTGATGCATTGAGCCGAAAGTCACCCTAGGTTGAGGAAACACATTTGTCTCTCAACCACATAGAGGTGTTGGCTCACATTGCATTGACCTCAGAACTATTGGAGCAGATTATTCGGGAGCAAAAGGAAGAACCCAAAGAAATTCCCCACATCAAAAAATTGATTGCCGAAGGGCGTGGCCCTCACTTTAGTGTTGATGAGTATTGTGTAGTAAGATACAAGGATAGGCTGATGGTTCCATTTAGTGAGGAGCTGAGAAGAAAGGTTTTGAATGAAGCTCACCATTCAAAGCTATCTATTCATTCTGGCAGCAACAAGATGTATCATGATCCGTGCCACTTGTACTAGTGGTCCAACATGAAGCAGGACATCACTCGGCACATCACGGAGTGTGACATTTGTGGTAGGGTTAAAGCAGATCATATGCACACCCCAGGATATTTGTAACCCTTGCTCATTCCTGTTTGGAAGTGGGAAGATATTTCAATGGATTTCATTGTAGGTTTACCCCACACGGCCAAGGGCTATAACTCTATTTGGGTCATTGTGGATTGCCTCACCAAGTCCGCTCATTTCCTCCTAGTGAATTCTAAATATTCTGCCAAACAGTATGCCGAGTTGTACTTGGACCGGATTGTGACTCTGCAAGGAGTTCTCCTCACTATCATCTCTGATAGGGGATCAGTTTTTGTCTCCCATTTCTAGGAGCAACTCCAGGAGTGTCTTAGATCTAGTCTCCTCTGCAGTTCAGCCTATCACCCCTAGACAGATGGCCAAACCGAAAGGGCGAATCAAGTGCTCGAAGACATGTTGAGAGCTTGTGCCATTTCTTTTCCTGAGAAGTGGGATGGATGCCTGAAGTTAGCTGATTTTTCTTACAAAAATAGCTACCAAGAAAGCATCCGCATGGCACCATTTGAGGCTCTATATGGAAGAAAGTGTAGGACACCACTCAACTAGGTTGAAGTGGGAGACCGTGGATACTTTGGACCAGAATTCATCAAGGAGGCTCATGAGCAAGTCGTCCTTATTCAGAGTCATTTGAAGGCCGCTCAGAACCGATAGAAAGCATATGCAGACAAGCGCAGAAGGCCTTTGAAGTTTAAAGTTGGGGATTATGTGTACCTCAAGGTGTCTCCTATGAGAGGGGTGCATCGGTTTGATATCCATGGCAAGCTAGCTCCCCAATACGTGGGTAAAAGGTCCTTGTGTGGTTTTGGTAATTGAGTGACAACCTAGGTGGACTAATTGTGTTTATGTGAGATACATAGGTGATTAGTCCACATGTACATGTGTGTGAGCAACATATGCCATGAAGGTGAAAATGGCTTAGAGATGTTGCAAAGCTCACACATGTGATGATGAAGGAGCTCATTGCAAATGAGACATGACATTGAGTCATGTGATCAAGGTGGAGAAGATCAAGACAAGACTTGGCTTGATGGACCGGTTACAAGCGTGAAGGGCAAGTTGGAGGCTTTGGAGCGATGGACCACATGGCAGTGAAGCTTAAGCAAGACTTGGCGCCGATGGACAAAGGCAACGGTGAAAAGCAAGTGAAGTCAAGATCGAGGAACCAATATGATCATGTGATGATATGAAGTGGATCGTATCATTGTTGATCGTGTTGGTGCATGTGTTGCATCGACATTGGAGGAGATGGAATGGAATGCGCAAGGCAAAGGCATAACCTAGGGCATTTCATTTCACCAGTCATAGGTGTGTAGAGAAGTTTATGACCGGGTTTAGGATAGATGGCCGTACTATCAAGAGGGGCAAACTTGTTTGCATATCGGTTATCTAGTGCCACTCAAGTGATCTAACTTTGCATCGTCGCTAGGATTGAGTGGCATGGCAAGTTGAGTTTCTAATCCTTTGGAAAATCATTGTGAAAATGCTAACACACATACACATGGTGGTGTACACTTGGTGTTGGCACATTTATAAAGGAGATGAAGTTGGAGTTGATGTGGATCATTGGAATGTGACTATCCTCTACTCCAACATAGCAAAGGTATCATTGTAATGTGCATGATCATTTCATCCCTTACTAGTATGCAATTAGTACATATAGTACATGCTTCATAGGATAATGCATGACAAATGAAATGTTTAAATTCATAGCCTACCACTATTGCTTGAAATGATTAGTTGATCTAGTGGTTAGTATATGAATTTGTTCATGAGCTAGTGAACCCAATTACTTGACTCAATTTGGATTGCTAACAAGTGACAAGTACAACATTGGCAAGATAACCCTTGCAAGAGGTGTGAAGAAGCTTGTCATTATTTTAAATTAGACTTGGAAGCTTAGGCAAATCAATTTAGTTCAAGTCAACCATAGAAGCTCATGATAGTGATAAGAGTACAAGCACAAGACAACAATGCAAATGGATATCTAGTTTGTTTGTTTCACATGGTATCTAGACTCAAGTATTTCATCAAGAATTCACAAGTGATGTCTAGATCAACTCACAAGAGATATCCTATAAGTGGTACTCGTAAAGATAGCAAAGGTTCAAGAAATGGTTTTTATTGATAAATCCAACAAGTGGTTCCATACTAGAAGATTCTTTCAAGTGGTATCACATCTATAAATAGTATCAATCATGTAAGACAATGGTTCCACAAGTGATCCTCAACTTTAAGTGATCATCAAATGAAGAATGCATCCCTCACCTACAAGAGCTCAAGTGTATCAAATAGATGACCCATGCTATCACATAGGGGGAGGTGTCACACAAATTGATATCAAGATCAAAGATCCTATGTGTGGTATCTCAAGAAGCCCTACACAAGATACAAGTGGTATCTACAAGTGGTGTCATTCCAACAATCAAGCGATGTCCATAAAAAATGCAAGATTCAAGCCTCAACCATCTACCCCAAATTCATACCTTTGCTTCAATGAGAAGTACACCTTTTATGGAAATTGATGACAAAGGGGGAGAGATTGTACAAAGATATGAAAGCTTGGGTCCTGCGTCCGGTCACTTTGAGCAGCTACATCCAGTCACTTTGAGCAGCTGCGTCCGGTCATCACTTGACCATTGAGATCGAGCGACTGAGTTTGAACGGAAGCAACATGTGGCGAGCATCTGTTGACCGGACGCTGAGGTCTTACGTCCGGTCGATACGACCGGAGCGTCCAGTCAGTCCGAAAAATGCCTAGTGAAGGGGTAACAGCTATTTTAGCCCATGGGGCTATAAATAGAAGCAGTCTCGGCCTTGGGCTGGTGTGTTGAGCACACTAGAGCCCTGGTGGCTTATGTGGTGGTGCTTGGGAGCCCTCTAACTCACTCTAGCTTGATAGTGTTCATCCGATTGAGTGAGTGAGCGATTCTAGTGCGATTGCATCATGAGGTTGCATCGAGTGGCACTAGGTGATCGAGTTGCATGCCGGTGGTGCTTGTTACTCTTGGAGGTTGCCACCTCCTAGATGGCTTGGTGGTGGTCTCCATCGAAGCCCGCAAGAAGCTTGTGCGGTGCTCCAGAGAAGAGCTTTGTGAGGGGCATTGTGCTCACCCCGTGGGAGCCACGAAGAGCAACTTTAGTAAAGCGTGTCATTGAGCTACCCTCACTTTTGGGGTAGGTTCTTGCGGCGCCCGACGTGCGGGCTTGGTGGGTGATGCCAATTAGCCGTCGAACCACCAAGTGAGCGGTCGACACAACGGGGACTAGCGTGTTGGCAAGCATGTGAACCTCGGGAGAAAAATCATCGTGTCAACTTTATTCTTCCTATTGGTTTGCATCCTCGTTACACAAGCTTGTAATTACTTTCATATACATTGTGCTTGTATAGTTGCTCTTGTAATTAGTTAGCTTGTGTAGCTCACTAGTTACCTTCTTGCTTGTGTAGCATAGAAGTAGCTCCCTTGCATGGCTAATTTGGTTTGTGTAACCTTGTTAGTCATATTGCTTAGTTTGTGTAGCTAAGTATTTGCGCTCTCTAATTTAGCATTGGTTGCCTTGTTATTGAGCATTGCTAGTAAGCTTAGTTGGCTTTGTGCTTTTGCTTACTAGCATATGTAGGAGCTCCCTTGTTGCTTAAAGTACTAGTGGCATAGGTTTGTGTGACCTTGCTTCTAGAATTGGTTAGGTGAGCTCTAGCTAGCCCGACACCTTTGTTGCTTAATTAGTATCTTTGGAAGATGCTAGAGAACATGGGGTGTGGTCTTGGCTAGACCGATAGTTTTAATTCCGCACTTGTTTTGGTTAGCCGACGTGATTAATTTTAGAAAGGGCTATTCACCCCCTCTAGTCCGCCATCTTGACCTCACAAGTGGTATCAGAGCCAGGTCTCTCATTTGTGGTCTTCACCGACCTGAGAGGATGGTGACTTATGGGCTAGATGTTGATTGTCCACACATATTTGATGGCACTCACTTTACACGATGGAAAAATTGGATGATATGCAATTTTAAGTTTATTTGCCCTCAAATGTGGTGGATGGTAGATGTAGGCTTTTCTCATGTGTTGGATGAAAATAATCTAACTCAAGCACAAGAGAAATGCCTAGATCTCGACATCCAAGCTACTAACATCATGTATAGATCCTTGCATGATAACATATTTGGAGAGATCATTGACATGAAGACCACCCATGAGATTTGGAGTTATCTCAATGAGAAGTATGGGATGGTCTTCGATGATGATGATGAGCCCAAGAAGGAGGCACATGAGTGTGTCGAGTATGATCACAATGTGGTGATTGAGAAAGATTGCTCCATCTCATGGTCAAGTGATGATGATAATGATCATATCACAAGATCACTTGACAAGATTGATGATGACGCCACAAGTGATGCCAATGACGATGCTACTCCATGCACACTTGATGGTGATAATGATGGATCATGCTCGGGCTATGAGAGTGATGTTTCTTCAAGCTCTCCGACTACAT
Source organism: Miscanthus floridulus (assembly GCF_019320115.1). Taxonomy (NCBI): domain Eukaryota; kingdom Viridiplantae; phylum Streptophyta; class Magnoliopsida; order Poales; family Poaceae; genus Miscanthus; species Miscanthus floridulus. The sequence goes on along the minus strand of NC_089582.1, from coordinate 73,008,963 downwards.
CACATTGCTTCATGTTACAAGGTGACACTAAGGTATCTAATGCAAATGTGATTGATCTTGATTCATATGAGGAGCTTCTAGATAGATATGGTTGCATGATCAAAGCTTTAGAAAAAGAGATGGCTAAAACCAAGAAATTGAAAAATGAAAACTCTTTTCTAAAGAACACATGTGAACAACAAAAACATCTACTTTATGTTACTACTTGTTCACATGAGGAGCTAAAATTGGCTCATGAGGAACTTAGTGTTGCTCATGATAACTTGGTACAAGACCATGCTTTTCTCACTATGAAGATTTGTAATGGAAAAACTAAAATTAGCGAGAGCTCATCACATGGGTTAATTGATCAATCACATATTGTTGCTAACCCTTGTGATGTAGGCAAGAAGCATGTATCCACCTCTTGTGATGATTTATTAGAAATGTCATGTTCTTCACAAATAGATGCTTGTTCTACTTCTATGTCTTGTGAGACTAACCTTTTGAAGGAGAACAATGAGCTCAAAAATGAAGTGAAGAAATTGAGCAACAAGTTAGAGAGGTGCTACAACTCAAAAGTCACCTTTGAGCATATGTTGAAGACTCAAAGAAACTATGGTGACAAGTGTGGCCTTGGCTTCAAGAAAAAGATGACAAAGGGTGAAAGAAAGAGAGAAAGAAAGATGAAGAAGCTACAACAAAGAAAGCTCTCTCACACCATGTGCTACCGGTGTCATGAAGTGGGACACCTTGCAAATGGTTGCCCTAACATTGAGAAGCTCAAGAAGATAAAAGAAGAAGAGAGGCTCAAGCATGTGAAGTGCTTCAAGTGCCGTACTTGGGGTCATCTTACCTCAATGTGCCCAACCAAGTAATTGGTGAAGCAACTAGAAGAGCCTCAACCAAAGCCACAAGTTGAGCAAGAAAAGACACCCCAAGTTCAAATCAAGATCAACCATGAAGATGGTGGTGACTTGATGAAGAAGAAGAAGAAAACAAGAAGGGGTGGAAAGGCAAGGCATCCAATGCAAACTCAAGATGCCAAGATGATGAGCAAGTATGAAGATGAGAAGAAAGATTATGCTCACATCAAGTGCTTCAAGTGTGGAAGTACATGACACTTTACCTCTAAGTGTCCTACCAAGCTTGAGAAAAAGGCTCAAGCAATCCATGAGAGGCAAGGCAATGAGAAGAACCACAAGAGCAAGGAAGAGAAGGCTCAATCAAAGAGAAAGTGCTACTCATGTCGGGAAAGGGGACACATGGCACATTTATGTCCCCTAGGTAACACCCCTAAGCCTATTTCAATTAATGATGATTCTATGTTTAGGAAGGGTGGTAATGATACCTCTATGGTTGCTCTTGTAAAACATCTCACTATTCATACTAAGGCTATGCCTAAGTATGTTGCTCCTAACTTGAGAGGACCCAAAATTGTTTGGGTACCATCAAAAAGTGGATAATTGATTGTAGGTACCATCGGCATTGGAGACTTGATTCAATTAATTTCATATTGATCATCATATGTTGAGTCAAGATATGAAGCCTAGTGCACATCTAAACCCAATGCCAAGTGAAAATTGAGTGAAGTCCAAGTGCTATCAACATACAAGTGTCATATTCAAGTTGTTGGAGATTCATTGGATATATTTGATGACTTGCAAATAATTGAGTTGAAGCTTGCTAGTTGGATGATAATGAGCTAGTTAAGGTATATCTCTTGTTGATCATTGCATTTGGGTGCATATCATTTGATTGAATTTGATAAATATGCAATGTTGCTTGCTATGAGATGATTGAATGGATAATTGATTAGTTGTCAAGTTTGGATTGATTTGTATTGTATAAGTTCATAAGATGATATTTAATAAGTGTATTGAATGGATTTATGTCTTGTGAAAGTATTCAAATGAGTTAGTTTCAAGTTTGATTCATATTTGATGAAGTATAGCTCAAGTGATTGAAATCTGTCCTATATTGAAAATCTGAGTGAGCTGTGATCTTAGCCATGTTTGAGTGATCAAAACTTATTGGATTGGTATGAAAATTGGTGTACATGCTCTAGACTTATGGTATGAGATGCTGTAGAAATTTCATGAAAATCGGATAAGAAGTGCTTCGGTTTTGGAGTGGTTCTTGTCAGCTATAGTGCAGCAGCTTTCAGCATGTAGCAGTGGTGGAAACATTGAACTTTGGTAGCAATCTAGAAGTCAAACAAAGCTCAAATTTTTACATCTGCTATATAACTTAGTGAAGCACATCTCCGCCAAATTTCATGATATTTGGATTTGTACTTTGGGAGATATGCTTATTTCTTTGAAGGGTAAAGAATCTGCCAGAAATGTGACAAATATTGGATTGATCTAGAGTCACTTTGATTGAAAGGTCCTCAAGTTGGAAACATGTTTTTAAGTAATTGAGGCACCTAAGTTTGGTTTTGAGATGATATAGAAGCATGACAAGCAAAGAGTACAAGGCCATTTGATTGTGGAGTGTACTTTGCACACTTTTGGTATTCAAGATGAAGATCAAGATCAAACTCAAGTTGAAGATGAAGTTTAAGTTCTAGATATGATTGGAGATCATTTGGTAGAAAGAAAAGGACTTAAACAAGTAGAAAGAAAAGGACTTAAAGAAGGAATCAAGGTTACTCATCAAGTTAAGTCCATCACTTATCAATCAATCAAGTTACTTCAAGTGTGTATCAAGAATGGTTCTTGGTGTGGGGGTATTAACCCCTATACCCTTACGGCTAGGCTTGGGCCGGCCTGGACTAGGGGTCTGGCCTACTAGAAGATGATGCATGGCCCGGCCAATCTGCTCAGAGTCCCGTGCATGGAATCAAGGCAGACTTGGAGATCAAGCAAGATCCTGGTCGGTTAGAATAGGAATCCTTATCCGGCCACCTATGACAATTGTAACTGGTTAGGATTAGTTTCCAAATCTGTAACCCTGCCCTCAGACTATATAAGGCGGGTAGGGGACCCCTCTCAAAGACATCTCTCATTTACATACAACAATACAATCAGACATAGGACATAGGTATTATACCTTCACGGCGGCCGAACCTGGATAAAACCTCGTGTCTGTCTTGCGTCACCATCTTGTTTGTAGCTTGCGCATCTGTCTGCCGATAATCTACTACCTTGGGCATACCCCTAGGTAGACTTCCGACCATATTTCATCGACAGTGGCGTGCTAGGTAGGGGGTGTGCGTACTACTCTCCAGATGAACAAGATGGTCATCATCCCTGGTTCCATGGCTACGCTGAACGGTCTCACGTTCACCATCGGCTAGATCACCTAGACCGCTGGCTCCGACAACTTCATTGCCATGACCACGGAGGAGGCGTGGATTCAATCTGTGTCGACCACTGCTTCACCTACATCGGCTATGGCTCTGACCACGGTGGATCTGGCTCCGGCCACACCAGCATCGTCTTCAGCCACGCCAACAACCTGTCGTCCGCTTCCTCGCTATAAAGGGAGGCAGATCGACAACACTGACCTGCTCGACTCCATCGATTGGGTCGACACCAAGCTTGCTGAAACCCTACCTCTAGTAAGTTTGATTCAAAATCAACCTAATGAGCAGGTAACCAGTACCCACAACAAATCTACCTGACCAGCTCGGGCCAGTCATCCTGCACGACTCGGTACGGATCTTGTGGTCACGTCTACTCCTGAAGGGCGCTCCGTTCATCGCCGACCAGCCCCCACGACGGGTCTCCAGCTCTCCGACTGTGAAGCCTCGATGGAGAACTACCAGGCTCAGCCCTATGGCCTATGCAAGTTCGTCAACATGGTTCGGATTGAGGAGTACCAAGAAGGATCAGTCCACATAGTTCAAGAGGGTGATTCAAGCTCCCCGTCCAGCATCGCATCTATTGGCTCCATCCACACTGAGCTCCAGCGTTGTGACAATGAAGAAGTTGAGTACGATCTAGATATCCTAGACCACTCCCTAAGTTTCCCACAATTCCCATCTTTCCCACCAAGGCGAGGAGATTTGATCAATGTCGTCAGTAATGATGAGCCACCGGCAGTTGGTGAAACAGAACAAGAAAGGCTAGCACGCGAAGCATGCAATATCGACCGGTTTAATCACCGACAAGCCAAAGCCGAGGCAGAAGAGGAGGCATGACGCATAAGGGTCCAACCACGCGATCTTAACAATGCCTTTGATAGGGTAGGGGACAAGCTGGTCTTCAGGACTCCAAGCACCAACGTAGCTATTGCTATGGCGACAATGCAACGACTACCCAATACCCCGAAAATCTAGGCAGTTCGTGATGATATACAAGCTTACCTAATGGCTGCTATGGCCTAGACCATAGAGATTGCAAACCAAGCCCGGGCTCTGTCTGTCTTAGTCGAATCAAGCCGCAGCCGCCAGTACTCAATCCGCTCATAGCCATCCAACCAACGTGGCTCGCACAACAACGACCCATCAGACAACTATCAAGGCAGAAACGGTGGTCATGATGGTGGTCGGGACAACAACTGCCGCCACTACCGGGACGACAACCGCCGCGACTACCGGGACAACAACCGCTGAGACAACCATGACAATCGCCGTGATAACCGCGGTCGTGGGGTCAACCAGGGGGGCAATCGAGATCACCGTGATGGCAATAACGATCTCTGCCATTACCTCGGAGAACACGATCTGCACGATCGCATCAATCAAAGAGCCAACGATCGTGCATCCCATGAAAGCTATCACCGTATGGAATATGATACTACCCACGGCCCTCTGGGTTTGAAGCAGTTTACTCCTCACCTTCGCCAAGTCATATGGCCCAAAAACTTCAAGCTCGAAAAACTCTAGAAGTATGACGGCAAGGAGAACCCCAAGTTATTGGGTCATGCTCTACGAAACCACATGCAGATCTGCCATGGCTGACGAGCATGTCATGTCTAATTACTTCCCAGTCGCTGTCAGCCATGCAGGCCACCAATGGCTAGTCAGCTTGCCAGCAAACTACTTTGATTCTTGGCAAGAGCTCAAGCAAGCATTCATCGACAACTTCATTGCTACTTGTGAACAACCCGGCAACAAATATGATCTGCAGTGGATTCAAGATCGCAAAGATGAGCCACTGCGTGAGTACGTCCGATGCTTCTCGGAGATGCGCATCAAGGTCCCATCAATCTTTGACAACGAGGCAATCGAAGCTTTCATCACTGGTCTCTGCTTCCTCGACGCCCTAAGGGACAAGCTCCTCCGCAAAAGACCTGAATTGGTCACAGCGCTCCTAGCCACTGCTAAAAAATATGCGGATGCCGATGATGCTAAAAAGATAATCATCGAAGAAGCAGCAAGGGTTCCATGCTCCGACCACCTCCCGCACCGCGACGACTACCGCAGCAACCGTAGTCAGAACGATAATTTTGATCGCTGCAACCAGTGCAACGATTCTCGTGACCACCGCGACCAGCGTAATCAGCGGTGTAATCGCCTTGACGATTACAGGGGCAAGCGTGCTCGGGAAGATGACAGCAAAGTCAACACCGTTAAAAAAGGTGGCGGACATCGCAACTATGAAGAAGACTACACCAAAGCATTGAAAGGACCCTGCCAGCTCCATCCCAAGTCAAACCATACCATGGAGAATTGCCGTGTTCTCAAATCTATCTACACGCGCCAACGGGCTCCGGATACATCCGACAAGCCTAACGATGCAGGGGAGCAGCATAACAAGGACAACGATGATGAAGACGTAGATCCCCGTCACAAGTACGTCAAGCCAACTGACCGCGTCCACACCATCATTGGGGGAAAAGTGTCCATCAAGACCAAACGAGAATGCAAGCTACTCACCCGTGCTTGCTTGAACGTGGCCAACGCCAACAACCTCATCGCTGACCCGCGGCTCCCTCCTTGGTCTCACCGCGAGATCTCCTTCAGTAGAAAGGACTAATGGGCTACAATACCTGAGCCAGGGCATTTTCCTCTGGTTCTTGATCCTTGTATCAACAAGGTTTAGTTCGATAGAGTGCTGATTGACAGCGGCAGTTCCATCGATATACTGTTCAAGAATAGTTTGCCAACCCTGAAGATAACCTAGGCTGATCTCAAGCCATACGAGGCATAGTTCTGGGGTGTTCTCCCTGGACAGAGCTCCACACCTCTCGGGCAGATCATGCTACCTATGCAATTTGGTACCCTAGACCACTTCCGCACCAACTACGTCAACTTTGTGGTCGCCAACTTCGAAGGCACCTACCATGCTATCCTTGGTCGACCAGCGCTCACCAAGTTCATGGCCATACCTCACTACAGGTATTTGGTGCTCAAGATGACTACTGAGAAGGGGGTTCTAACTCTCAGGGGCAACATAAACATAGCTTACACCTACGAGGATGACAACTTCAAAATAGCAGAGGCTCATGACCTCTCTATTCGCATGGCCGAGAAGACCCCAGCCAACCACCTAGAGATCCCAGAGCTCGAGGCTCCTCACAAGAACATCAAGTCCAAAGAGCACAAAACGATCCAGCTGGTCGATGGCGATCCCAGCAAAACGGCCCTTATCGGGGCCAACCTGGATCCTAAATAGGAAGACGCACTCGTCAGGTTCTTGAGAAGCAACGTGAGTGTGTTCGCATGGAAACACGCTGACATGCCCGGTGTACCTCGGAACTTGATCGCGCACTCCTTAAATGTCAATGGCAAGGCCAGACCCATCAAGCAGAAGCTACAATGGTTTGCTCGTGACAAGAAGGAGGCTATTAGGGTAGAAGTTACATGGCTTTTAGCAACCAGATTTATCAAAGAAGTATATCATCCAGAGTGGTTAGCCAACCCGGTTCTTGTACGCAAAAAGAATAATGAATGGAGAATGTGCGTTGACTACACTGATCTCAACAAACACTGCCCTAAAGACCCCTTTGGCTTACCTCGCATAGACGAGGTCGTAGATTCAACTACCGGTTGCGAGTTGCTTTCCTTTCTCGATTGCTACTCTGGTTATCACCAGATCGCTCTCAAAAAGGATGACCAGATCAAGACATCCTTCATCATGCCCTTCGGCACCTACTGCTACATGACCATGTCATTCGGGCTCAAGAACGCCAGGGCTACCTACCAATGCGCCATACAGGCCTGCCTCAAAGACGAGATAAAAGACGACCTCGTCGAGGCTTATGTTGATGATGTAGTTGTTAAAACCAAGAAGCATACACCCTTGATGACAACTTGGAATGTACCTTTGCAGCCCTTAACACATTCCAATGGAAATTAAACCCAAGAAAGTGCATCTTTGGTGGTCCATCTGGTATATTGCTCGGCAACATCGTCAGTCACAACGGCATATGCCCTAACCCAGAGAAGGTAAAGGCTATCTTGGACATGAAGCCGCCCAAAAAGGTGAAGGATGTTCAAAAGCTTACTGGATGCATGGCTGCCCTCAGTCATTTCATATCAAGATTAGGCGAAAAAGGACTACCGTTTTTCAAGCTGCTCAAAGCATCCAAGAAGTTTGAGTAGACGGAGGAAGCAGACACTGCCTTTACATAGCTGAAACAATTCCTTACATCACCTCCGGTCCTCACCGCTCCCAGAGAAGACGAAACCCTCCTACTTTACATTGCGGCAACAAATCGAGTGGTCTCCACTGCCATAGTGGTCGAGCGTGATGAGCTCGATCACTTTTATAAGGTACAGCAACCAATTTATTTCATCAGTGAGGTGCTCAATGAATCCAAGACCAGGTACCCACAGATTCAGAAACTGATCTACGCCATACTAATCACATCCCAAAAGTTGAAACACTACTTCAACGGATATCATGTGGTGGTCATGACTGAGTACCCTCTAGGAGACATCATTCGCAACAAGGATGCAAATGGGCGCATCGTCAAATGGGCAATGGAGCTATGCCCTTTCTCCTTGGAATTTGCAAGCCGTACTACAATCAAGTCTCAGGCACTTGTCGATTTCATCGTCGAGTGGACAGACTTAAGCACACCTGCCTCTCAAGGGCCCATCGAGTATTGGAAGATGTACTTCGATGGCTCTCTCAACATCGACGGCACAGGAGTAGGAGTCCTTTTTATATCACCATCCAAGGAGCAGCTCTGATATGTCCTCAGGATTTATTTCCTGGCGTCTAATAACGCCGCCGAGTACGAAGCATGCCTACACGGTCTACGCATTGCGGTCGAGCTCGATGTCAAACGTCTCTATGTCTACGGAGACTCGGCTCTGGTCATCAACCAACTCAACAAGGACTGGGATACGACCAGCGAAAAGATGGACGCATATTGCAAAGCGATTAGAAAGCTGGAAGGCAAGTTCTATGGCATCGAGTACACACATGTGGTCCAGGACAAAAACCAAGCAGCAGATGTGCTGTCAAAGTTAGGATCATCCTGAGCCAAAGTACCACATGGCGTATTTGTTCAAGACCTGCTCACGCCCTCCATCAAAGAAGAGGATCCCGTGGTCAACAAGCCTCTAGACCAGCTATTGGTGGCTACGGTTCCAGCGTTAAACACCACCAAATCACCTCCGACCACTAAGGAGCCTGACTGGAGAGTACCTTTCATCAAATACCTAACAGATGGTAGTGGTTACACCAATCGGACAAAAAACAAACGCCTGATGCATCACAGTAAGCAGTATCTGCTCGTCGATGGCAAATTGTGGCGCAAGAATGTGAAGGAGGAAATCTTGATGAAGTGTATAACCCAGGAGGATGGTGAACATCTCCTAGACAAAATCCACTCTGGCTCCTATGGCAATCACGCAGCCTCGAGAACGCTGGTGGGCAAGGCTTTCCGAGCAGGGTTCTATTGGTCGTCAGCCGTAGCCAATGCAGAGAGGCTAGTCCGCCATTGTGAAGGTTGTTAGTTCTTCGCCAAGAGAATCCACGTACTAGCACACAAGATTCAGACTATACCAGCCTCTTGGCCCTTCACATGCTGGGGACTAGATATGATTGGGCCTTTCAAACCGGCCCGTAGGAAATTTATATGCGTCTTTGTGCTGATCGACAAATTCTCCAAGTGGATAGAGTACATGCCCCTGATCAAGGCATCTTCAGAAAAGGCTACCACGTTCCTTGACCAGGTCATCCATCGCTTTGGTGTACCCAACAGCATCATTACTGATCTAGGTACTCAGTTCACCGGGAACGCTTTTTGGGACTTCTACGATGAGTGGAGCATAGTAATAAAATACGTCTCGGTGGCACACCCTAGAGCTAATGGACAGGTTGAGCGGGCAAATGGTATGATCCTGGACATACTTAAGAAGAGGATGTACAAAGAGAATGACAAAGCTCCTAGAAGATGGCTCAAAGAGTTACCAGCCATGGTCTGGGGTCTCAGAACCCAGCCCAGTCGCAATACCGGCGTATCACCATACTTTATAGTTTATGGCACTGAGGCAGTGCTCCCAGCAGATATAGCCTTTAGATCAACATGGGTAGAAAACTTTGATAAAGACAAGGCCAATGAAGTATGGGAGCTAGAAGTGAATAGTGCAGAAGAGAAGCGGCTTGATTCTTATGTACGTATAGCCAAATACCATGCTGTGTTGCGCAGGTACTACAACAAGAACGTCAAGGAGTGTTTCTTCATGGTTGGGGACCTGGTCCTGAAGTGGAAGACGAATCAGGCTGGCATCCACAAACTCGCAACCCCATGGGAAGGGCCCTTCATGATCAAGGAGGTTACACGCCCAACATCTTACAGGTTAGCTCACCTAGACAGTACCGACGTACCCAATTCATGGCACATCGACAAGCTTAGGCGTTTCTATGCTTAACTACTAAGATATGTACCCCTCTTGTACTTTTGATTTATTTCAATAAAGCTATTATGATTTCTCCGACCACTCTAATGTGTCACTTCAAAGTCTATTGTTATTCTAACTTAACCAGTTAAAACCGACCACCATTCCTTCTTGAGTTTTCAGAGCAGGCCCTATCTCCGGTTCCTCCCAACGCGTGCACGGGATCCGCTCTCTACGCTACGGGTGATCGGCAGGTGCTCTCTGGTTTGACTTGTGTGTTTCTATGTGTGCACAAGCTACGCACCTTACACTTCGACCACAAGACAAACCAGGGCCATACAAACCTTCCAGGATGACATGTCGACTAAACTGATACAACTAAACAGAATGCCAGCACGTTCTAACTTAGTTACATCAACATCATATTCGAGCTTAAACACGTTTTCTACAAAACAAACAAGCTTATGTTGATATACAGTTATGTTATTACAAGCTTGCCTGAAAAGGTCCAAGTTTACAATAACACAACTACATCTTCTTCTACAGCTATAGCCTATATTAATGGTTGGTCGGGGCATGCAGCACCTGCTGCTCGCTGGGCCTAACATCGTGCAAGGGTCTCAAGGACTCTGGCACTGATCGAGCTGAAGAAGATGGCCCTGCCAATGCCTGGCTGGTCGAGACCGCAGGCTTCACCGGTTGGTTTGAAAATGATGGTGCTCCCAGCTGACTTGTTGATGGCGTTCCTTGTACAGGTGGTGTCGCACCTCCACATAGGTTAATATCGCCAATTATCTTCGCCGACAAGTCCAGCTAAGTCATCCGTAGCTCCTTAGCTTTGTCTAGATCTATGTCCTTCGGGTATCCAGCCTCTAGGCGCTTGAGATCGATCAAGGGGTAGTGAGCACGTACCATGCTTAGCACATGTGCACCTGCGTACTCTCTTGCCTCCTTCACAAACTCCTGGAACCATCCCCATGCCCTTTGGCATCTCTCGATCAATCCCAGCTGTGGCATCCTTGGCACGTCCTCTGCTTAGCGCCGGATCGATGAGGTTAAGGACCGGCAAAATGCCCTTTGCCACCTCCTGGCACTGGTTTCTCCAGGTGTCATGGTCCTTGGTGATCTCTTGCATTGCGCCTTCCAGCCGTCACGGTCTTTCATCACGGCCTCCAGATGCTTCTTTGCATTGATTTTTATAACTACAAACCACACATGCTGTTAAGACGCTATACTACGCCAAACTACGGTAGGCAACAAAAAATGAGCAAAGGTGGTTGGGCAACTTACCTTTCAGCTCCTCTGTCATCTTGGTCATATGGTCTTGAAGCTGCAACTAGTCTTGCACCAGTTTTCTGTTGTCCTCGTTTAGGCGATCACACTCCCTGACCACATGATTGTTCTCCTCTCGGAGATAGATCATTTCAGCTTCTAAGCCTGCACTATAGCTGTTACTACCAACAACGCAGCAGCACTTGTCAGTAGTAGGTATGATAAAATGGCTACTTACTTGTTCTTTCCCGCTCTTTATTACTGAGCTGGATGACCAGGTTCTGGTTCTAGGGCTCTTGCACTGTCTTTTCATTATTGGCAGCTTCAAGTCGCTGGCGCAAGCGTTCCACCTCCGCTGTCAGCTCCCTGTTGCTTGCAGCGATCCCCTCGATCTGGTCAAAGCATTTCTTGCGGTACCTTGTGGTCTTCATTAAGTCCTGTGTGCAGATAGCTAAGTAAGACAGCTACGACTAGACAGCAAGATCAGGGGGTGAAGCGAAGCTTACCTACACCTCCGTCACAAGCTATTTCGCCGCCCGTTCAACTTTCTTGGTTTCTTCGACCTCCGGGATATCCTCATGGACAACCCATTGGTCGTTCCGCCAAAGCGACACATACACATGTTGTCGCTTGTCCTGCGGGTGGCCCAGGACCTCCTCCACTTCATCCTCTTCGGGCTCTTCTTTAGGTCCCAGTGCTGGTCCAGCGTCAGCAGCATCTGTGATCACCATAGCCTTCCCACGGGCTGCAGCGTCGACAAACGTGGTCTGTGCTCTCACCTCCAGCCGCTGCTCCTCAGTCTACTCCATTACCCTCGACATTGAGGTGTTGCCCTCAGCAGGTTTAGCTCTCGGAGCACTCGTGCTCGGCTTGGCTCTTCCCTCGACCACCTGCTCGGGGACTGTTGTCTGACTGTTTGCTTGCTGAGGCCCTGACGGATCTTCTACTATGGGTTCCTCGATGGTCGGCCGCTGGGCAGTTTGCTCTGCACTTATTGGTAGCGCCACGCCACTTCCATCTAGCTAGTCTGGACTTTCGGTGGACGCCAAGCTAGTATATCTGAGATAAGTTCAGAAAGCAATCATATTAAATGCAAATTGCTAACTTATAATAAGGTTACAAATACTTACATGTTGGAAGCGTGGAATGATGTGGAGAAGGCATGTCTCTTTGGCCGTACTTGCTCCACATCCTGTGCGAGTGACTCCTAGTCTCCCTCTACATCCAGCACTGTCGCTGGGCCTTGGTCCTCGACTCCTCCGCCGCTTGTCCATCGAGCTGCAGTGGTCAGTGATGTGTTCGGTTGAGTTGTTGCTTCCATCGCCGACCACATCCCTTGCTCCATCGACTCTAGTTGTTTCCTCCTTTTCTGAGGGACAAGTTGAAAGGCGTCTGCACCTTCTCCCTCCTCTGCACCATCGTCTGGCCAGGCAAAAATCGCCTGTCGATGCTTGTCGGCCGGGTTCTCCTTCGGGTCCCCCTCGGGCTCATTAATAGTTAGCGCCCTCCCGATGAGCAGGGTGGTTACTGATCTCTTCTTCGGTTGTTTGGGGGCAGCTGGCCATTTACCAGTGGTTTTGGCCGCTGCCTCCTCTCCCGCTCTGAGCACCGCCCAGTCGATGTCCTCGTCCTCGATCCCGATGCTGGTCTAGGTGGTGGGATTAGCTCCTTGTGGCCACTCTACTCCAGGGGGTGACGACACAAACACTGTCGCTCTATCCCGACCATTAACCTGGGAAATAAAAGGGAGTGAACACAGTAAGTTTCCACTTATTCTACCACAATATAAGACTACGGGTACAAGGCAAGACGAGTTACCTTTGGGGGAGGTTGGGCAAGCTTGAAAGCATGCTCGATGTCACTCAATCTAGCATAATTTGGATCAGCTAAGTTAAATAGCTCTCCAATTCTGGCTTTGACTTCGATTTTGTCAAGCGCCCCCTGCCTCGTCCTCGTCGGGTCCGTGCTACCTTGATACTCATAGCCAGGATGTACTCTCCTCTGGCAAGGCTGGATCTATCGGCTGATGAAGCTCCTGACCACGCTCGGACCATCCAGTTTTTTCTATAGGATCATTCCAAATATTTCTAGAATCTATTCTAGGTGCTCGGGCTTCTCTAACTAGCTTGTCCTCTTCTCCGAAATATACCCCATGTCGCACAACGTGATCATGTTTGGCTCTTCGTGGATGTAGAACCATTTCTTGTACCAGTCATCTAGCGACGTGTTCCATGGGCAGTGCAGGTACTAGGCTTTCATGCCGTCATGGAGGTTGAGGTACACACCCCCGACTATCTTCAAACCACCGCCTCCTTTCTTCTGTAGATAGAAAAGATGGCGGAAAAAATCGAAATGGGACTGGAAGCCGCCATATGCTTCGCAGAGATGTATGAAAGTGGTGACAAGGAGGATCGAGTTGGGATGCAGATTGCAAATCCCAATCTCGTAGTAAAGACAGAGCCCCTGAAGAAAAGGATGTACCGAAACTCCAAATCCCTATTTAAAGAAATCCTTGAACACCACGATCTCACTTGGTTGTGGATTGGGGTACCCCTCGCCCTCCGACGCACGCCATCCTGCGAGCTCCTTGTTGTGGAGTACCCCCATGGTGACAAGGTCTTCAATGGTCTGCTCGTTACTTCTCAATTTCCACCATTCCTTCGCCATGACCCCTGCTTTCTTCTACGCATCACTTTTCGCCATGACTCTGGCCTTGCTGGTGAACGGGGAAATGGCGGCGGATTGATTGGTGGTGATTTCAGATGTATTAGGGTTGGCGAGAGGAAGAAGAAAGCTGCGATTGTGAATGGCAATGGGGTTCAGTAAAAAGTAACTTACCTATCCTATACTGTATTTAACCCAAGAGTTATGCCATTTCGTCTGCCCGAGATTCTTGGGAGACGTGCGCACGCGCCGTAGACGGTTGTTTTCACAGCCTCGAGATCTATGCCAATATATGTGCCTCTTTGTTGCCAGTGTGGGAGGGCCCATGCTGACGCACCTATTGACAGGTGCCACGCAACTGTTTGCTTGACAAGACAAAAAGGCAGTATGATGTGCTATACCCGTCTACTTCTTTGACCCGATGTGTCAGATCGGACTTGTCAGAGCAAATAAATAAATAAATACATGAAATAATAGTACAAGTGGCATATGGTTTTTTACCACACTTTTTGTGCTTGGGGATTACCCAGACCACCCTCGTGCTCAGGGACTGTCGCGACTATCCTTGTGCTCAGGGACTGTCCAGACCACCATTGTGCTCGGGGACTGTCTAGACCACCATCGTGCTCAGTGACTGTCTAGACCACCATCGTGCTCGGGGACTGTCCATACCACCATCGTGCTCGGGGACCGTCCAGACCACCATCATGCTCGGGGACTGTTCTGACCACTCTCGTGCTCAGGACTATCTCGATCACCCTCGTGCTCGGGGATTAAACTGACTATGGTTATTTTGGGGGATTCATCGTTTACCCATGCTTCGCTCGGGGACTGCCCCGACTGCTCTCCTTGGCTACATGTGATTAGTACTCGCATACAGTTGAGAGGCATTTATTTTTTCTCACTTAGACCTTGCTACAAGACTTATACCTCGCCTTCCAGCAAGCTCGGGGACTACATCGGTACGATGCACCTGCCGGTGCATCTCGGATCGCTTGTATGACGATTGGATTCTCAACTTAATTGGGAATTCTTTTTAGACCCTGGCACCACGTGCCTGCGTCACCTACTACCAGGCTCAGGGACTAAGTGGGCACACTTCACCTTGTGGTGAATGTGCTTATTTTATCGACCCCTACGCTCTGATTGTTGGTCATAACTACTACTGTACAAGGGTTACTTACATTTCTTTTTAAAAATACAAGTGGGCGCACTTGATCAGGAAAGAAATCTTTTTCTTTTTTCTTTAGAGCACCATGCATTCTTCGAACAACCGGAATCTTCAGCTATAATTGTTGTCTACTGCTTTCTGTTCTGACCAGAATACTGGCACATTCGCTTGGTCAACGTTTCAACTAGTTGGAGATGACATGAAGATGGATCGCATTAGCCAAAGGAGATCGAATGACGTGTCGCAGCATAATACATGGTGCTAGGGGACTAGCTGTGGGGGTATTAACCCCTATACCCTTATAGCTAGGCTTGGGCCAGCCCGGACCAGGGGGTCTGGCCCACTAGAAGACAACGCATGGCCCGGCCAATCTGCTCGGAGTCCCGCGTAAGGAATCAAGGTAGACTTAGAGATCAAGCAAGATCCTGGCCGGTTAGAATAGGAATCCTTATCTAGCCACCTATGGCAATTGTAACTGGTTAGAATTAGTTTCTAGATCTGTAACCCTGCCCCCTAGACTATATAAGGCAGGCAGGGGACCCCTCTCAAAGACATCTCTCATTGACATACAGCAATACAATTAGACACATGACGTAGGTTTTACGCCTTCACGACGGCCGAACCTGGATAAAACCCCGTGTCTGTCTTGCGTCACCATCTTGTTTGTAGCTTGCGCATCTGTCTACCAATAATCTACTACCTTGGGCATACCCCTAGGTAGACTGCCGACCATATTTTGTCGACACTTGGAGAGAGGTCACTTCTCCCTAGTGTAGGGGCTTGTCGCCTATGAGTAGATAAACCAAGTGTGGTACTTGGAAGGCTAACATGGAAGTGGTGATCCAAGAAACATTTGAGATGCTTAGTTGAAGCAATCAAAAGGATTGATCAAGAAAAGCAAGCAACACCCAAAAGAGAGCTAGTTATGATATTTCAAGTGGTATTCATTTCATATGGGTGAAGAGTGGAATTCAAAATGGTGTCTATTGGTCTTCACCAAGCTTATAATTGGACTTCACATTGCTATTGGAGTAATGAATTGAAATCTATATGACTATCCTCTACTCCAACATAGCAAAGGTATCATTGTAATGTGCATGATTATTTCATCCCTTACTAGTATGCGGTTAGTGCATATAGTTCATACTTCATAAGATCATACATAACAAATGAAATGTTTAAATTCATAGCCTACCACTATTGCTTGAATAATTAGTTGATCTAGTGGTTAGTATATGAATTTGTTCATGAGCTAGTGAACCCAAGTACTTGACTCAATTTGAATTGCTAACAAGTGACAAGTACAACATTAGCAAGATAACCCTTGCAAGGGGTGTGAAGAAGCTTGTCATTGGTTCAAACCGGACTTGAAAGCTTAGGCAAATCAATTTAGTTCAAGTCAACCATAGAAGCTCATGATAGTGATAAGAGTACAAGCACAAGACAACAATACAAATGGATATCTAGTTTGTTTGTTTTAAATGGTATCTAGACTCAAGTATTTCATCAAGAATTCACAAGTGATTTCTAGATCAACTCACAAGTGATATCCTATAAGTGGTACTCGTAAAGATAGCAAATGTTCAAGAAATGGTTTTTATTGATAAATCCAATAAGTGGTTCCAATAAGCTCCACCAACGGTGCCACCGGCACCCTATACAGAAAAGATAGGGTCTCACAGAGTGAACTAGACGCTGGTCACGTGGTGATCGGACGCTGGGGTTCTGCGTCCGGTCAGTGGCAGCAGAGAGTGTGTGGGCATCGATCTTTGACCGAACGCTGGCACTGAAAGTGACTAGGCTCTAGCATGGTGCATTGGGTCAGGCTGACATATGGTGAAGAAGGTGACTCAGAGAAGTTGGAGAAGGATCGGACGCTGATGTTGCGTCCGATCATGACTGACCGGACGCGTTCGGTCGTGACTAGAACCTTATTGGAAATGACCGGGCGCTGGGGACCTACGTCCGATCACTTTGAGTAGCTGCGTTCGGTCATCACTTGACCGTTGAGATTGAGCGACTGTGTTTGAATGGTGGCGACACATGGCGAGCATTCGTTGACCGGACACTGAGGTCCTGCGTCCGGTCGATTTGATCGGCGCGTCCGGTCGTCCCGAAATTTTCCCAGTGAAGGGGTAACGACTAGTTTAGCCCATGGGGCTATAAATAGAAGGGTGTCTCAGCCATGGCTAGTGTTGAGCACCTTGGGGGACTTTGTGTCCATACTTGTGAGTGCTTGGGAGCCCTCCATCTCACATATGCTTGATAGTGATCATCCGATTGTGTGAGAGAGCGATTCTAGTGCAATTGCATCACGAAGTTGCATCGAGTGGCACTAGGTGATCGAGTTGTGACAAGTGGTCCAGCCAGGTCAAGTGCTAGAGCTTGTGGTAAGCACTCCACGTGGGAGAGTGTGACTTGCGGGTCACCACTAGCAAGAGGACCGGTGGCAACCTTAGAGCTTGTCTCAACAGGGATGTAGCATGTTGGCAAGCACGTGAACCTCAGGAGAAAATCACCGTGTCAACATTGTCTTCATCATCTTCTCGGTGGTTTGCTTTCCACGCAACATAAGCTTGTATTACTTTCATATACATTGTGCTTGTGTAGTTGCTCTTGTAATTAGTTAGCTTGTGTAGCTTGCTAGTTACCATTTAGCTTGTGTAGCATAGAAGTAGCTCCCTTGCATGGCTAATTTGGTGTGTGTAACCTTGTTAGTCACATTGCTTAGTTTGTGTAACTAAGTAACTTGCACTCTATAATTTGGCTTGTGTAGCCTTGTTATTGAGCATTGCTACTAAGCTTAGGTGGCTTTGTGCCTTTGCTTACTAGCATGTGTAGGAGCTCCACCGTTGCTTGAAGTACTAGTGGCATAGGTTTGTGTGACCTTGCTTCTAGAATTGATTAGGTGAGCTCTAGTTAGCCTGGCACCGTAATTGCTTAATTAGGATCTTTGCAAGGTGCTAGAGAACATAGATAGAGGGGTGTAGTCTTGGCTAGACCGAAAGTTTTAATTCCACATTTGTTTTGGTAAGCCGACACGATTAATTTTAAAATGGACTATTCACCCCCCTCTAGTCCGCCATCTTGACCTTACAGTGGGTCCTTACAAAGTCTTGAAGCAGTGTAGCCTAGTTGCATACCGTCTATAGCTTCTCGGTATTTTATCTGCGGTACACAATGTGTTCCATGTATCACAGTTGAAGAAATGTTTGCGGGTTCCAGATTAAGCTGTGGAAATTGAAAGGCTTCCACTCTAGCCAGATTTGACTTATGTTGAGCACCCTGTAAAAATCCTGGATGAGAAAGAAAGAGTGACGAGGAACAGGGTGGTAAAGTTCTACAAAGTGCAATGGCAAAACCATTCAGAGGATGAGGCCACGTGGGAGCAAGAGAGTTACCTATTGAAGCATTACCCCCACCTCCTCTATGGTTCTAATAGTTAGTTGCTGCGCCAAAATGTATTTTCTATCTCCTTCTCACACTAGGCACATGAAATCTCGGGTCTAGATTTTGTTTTAGGGGGGTAGATTTGTAACACTCTCGGTATTACGTTGTACAATTTTTGCTAAACCTGCGTGTAATATAGGGTATACAACGATATTCGGAATGTGAAACGTTCATTTGAAACAAGAAACAAATGTTACATTTCATGTCTCTTTGTATCGTTTAGGGTTCTAAGTGATTTTTTATTGAATAGAAATGCTACGGAATGTATCGGCGGAATGTAGTAAAGTTGGTAGCCTGAACTTCGTAGGCGGTGATGAAATACGTGCAGTCTAGGATGAAGTTCGCTAGCTAGTATATCAAATAGCTCAGAAACGAAATTCGACGCGAAACCGTTCGAGGTTTAGTCATTTCGTGTAAGTCTGTAAATGGGTCGACGAAGCCATGTTTGGCAATTTTTGTAGAACAATCGGGTTAAGAAGTGGCATGATGTTTTGGCTTAGTTCGATAGCCCTATGTACCCTCTTGAGGATAGAAGAGCCGATTTAGCTACGGGATCATCGGGTAGGATTTTTCAATAGCTTTAAAAAGCGTGCATGTCACATAATGTGAATGGAGCCAGCGCTAGCCACGGTCACCGCCTCTGCTCGGCCAGGCACTGTTGCTGGCCCACCCTGCACACGCCACCGCACCAGACGCGTCCTCACCACCGCGCATGTGCAAGCACGCCCGTGCGCGTGGCTCTTGCGCTACTGGCCACGGCCGCCTGCCACCACGCGCTGGCGTCATAGCTCGCACCGCTGCTGCTGCCCGTGCCCTACCCACGCTTAGGCCAGACTTGCCGCCAGGTCCCGCACTGTAGCTCGCGCCATCGTTGCTACATGGTACCACGCACCCCACGCATGAACGCGCACCGCACCGATGAACCTAGCTACCCTACCTCGCTGTCGCGTCGCACGACACCCCGGTCGTGCTGTGCGCCATCCATCGAACCACACGGCACTGCTCCTGTTGATCCACCATGACTACACGCACGTGGGATGGCTACCTACTTCACCAGCGTGTGCGTGTCCGCTGCCACGCTACGCCATTGTCTCCCCTAACCTGCCAACCTCTGCGGTGACAGTGTCGAGCCGACGTGCCTACTTTCCCCTATTCCTCTATCGTTGGGCCACGCCGAGACAGCACGTAGCGTTGGCCAAAGCAGTGAGATTGCATGCGCCTAGGGATGGAGTGAATACTTAGCCACACGCTAAAAGCATCCACTGCTACCGCCGGCCGTTGCCAAGCCTAAATTTGACGGTTCCATCACCGTCGGTCATTTTAAGACCCGCAGCAGCGCCGTGCAATTCCCCTAACCCACGTCCACCGCTGTCCAATTCCTTGGCACTGAACCTTCTCCCTGCTTCACTCTACCACGTGCGTGCCCCAGTTCGCCCTGCTGTGGCCTACCCAGTGCTGCCGCCGTAGTCGCGCCATCGCCGCCATCGCAAGGTCTACCGGGTGCGCGTGGCTAGGTTCACTCGAGCAGTCTTCGGTCAATCCACCATGACCGGTAGACTCGGGGTGAGTCTCTGTTGCCTATCTGTGAGCTGGTTCACGCTGTCTATGTTTTGGCTCACGGGAACGCGTCTGCCATCCCAGGGAGAGGTCCACCACCGGGGAGGGAGCTTGGGATAGCGTCCCCATTCATCGTATCACCTCCAACCACTTCACATTGACGTCAAGGTGAGCATCGGCTCCTTAGATAGGAATTGGAGGGTCGGGTATGGCCGGCGTAGCCACCCGTTGCCCGCGCCGGCGCGCCGGTGAGCGCACGGGTGCTGGAGGACGTGGCCATGGCAAAGAAGGGAAATGGGAGGGTGGTAGATGAAAAATCTATGACTCGGTGAAATAGAAATCAAGTGGGTTGTGCGAATAGGGTGGAGAACGGGGGCTTTTTTGCTAATAAGCTAGCCACGCGCGGCTTCGCTATGTTTTGCCTGCGTTGGGCCGCGTCGCGCGACGCCGAGTGGGCCGCGCCGGTTGCTGCATGTGCGCATGGGCGGGAAGCCGGGGTGGGCCGAGCCGTCGCTCGCGGGCCGCGTGGTGAAATCATTTTTTAATTCTCCAGTGAATTTCCAACGTTTATTCAATATAATTTCTAGTTGAACTTTGATAAATTGTAGTAAATTGTATAGTTGTCCAAAAATAGTGAGACCAATTTTGTCAGGTTCACAAAAATACCATCTACTTGTTAGTATAGTTAGATTATTATTAGCTGTGACAATGGTGGGTCATAAATTAGTAAATTGTGTAGTTGTCCAAAAATAGTGAGACTAATTTTGTTAGGTTCATAAAAATACCATCTACTTGTTAGTACAGTTAGATTACTGTTAGCTATGACAATGGTGGGATCATAAATTCAAACTACAGAGCTTAATATTGTGTGGATTAAAAATTGTAGGAATTTTTGTGGTAGATTGGTGATAGATATGGCTATAAAAATTTTACAGTAGGCTCACTAGATTATTATATACTTGCTGTAAATTTTGTAGCCCTAGAGTTGGATGATAAATAGAGTAGCTATTATCCTTGCTTTATCATATATAGCATAAATCAGCATTAAGAGTAAGAATACCGGTAGTTGCTATAATAATGTATGCCATACTTCATACTTGTTATTGGTAGCAATAGATAACGTAGCACCGTGGTCGGTAGCACTAGCTTAGTAGTTAAACAGATGTACTTTTATTTTAAGAGTTGTTGTTATGTTATTAAGCATGGCATCATCATTTTATGCATGTAGATCACGAGGGTGTAGAATTCATGCCCGTTGACGAACAGGAGTACGACGAAGTCATTGAGAGGTACGAGGAGGAGATCCTCATGCAGGAGGGAGCCCCGGAGCCGTTTGGTGCTGACCTTACTAACCCATCATCTGTCCAAGGCAAGCCCCGGTGTATAACCTTATTTTATTATCACTGAATATATATATATATATATGATGTGAATTTAAGTTATAGGCATTTTATGGAAACTACATGCATGAATATATTTATCCATGAGTCCTACCAGTATAGGTCGAGTAGTTGCTATGCTCAGGATACCGGTAGCATGAGTAACCTGCCGTTACTTGCAATTAGGTGATAAATATGATCACTCATGATAAAATGGTGGAAAAGGAAATGGTGACCGGGCAGGGATATGGTTTGGGTATTGGTGGGTGTAAGGGGTTGTGTCCTACGATCAACAAGGCATAGCTCGGTTACACTTTTTTCCTGTCTGTGTCAGTTAAGGACCGATTGTTGCAACAGACGTTAGGCAAGTCATAGATCTATTGTCCCCAGCGCATACTTAGGTATGGGCACAGGGAAGACTTGTTGCTCTCTTGTCGTGGATCCGGCTCTTTCCGGACCGACTTATCGGAGGCAAGGACGGTGGAGGTCCTTGCACCGCACTGAGTTCAGGACTCAGGAGTGGGGGCTTGGAGTCCAAGTTTGGACGGGAACCTAGACACCTATGATAGGAGGGTGATGGGTTAGTCCTGCTTGTGCTAGGGTACAAGCGGGGCGTGTGTTTTTTGGGGCACCCAGCTGGGAACATTGGTTCACGAATCGCTGTCGAGTCGCTACGACTTGTCTTAACTCTATCATCGTAGTAAAAACTAAAAGATGAAAGATGATGAAATGGAACTGATTGCTCAACTTTTTCTTAAAAGTAGAACAGGTGCTTATATATACTGGATAGATAATAATTTAATACAACTGATAATAATAACATAAATAAGGACTCACTATTAGTATTGGTTTCTGTCAAAAGAAACCAGCAAACCATAAAGCTTATCATATTTCTTGGAGTCGGATAAGTCTTGCGAGTACATTGTGTACTCATGGTTTATTTACCTCTGTTGCAGGTAATGCATGAGAAGTACCTTTGTGTGGATGATTCTTCTGGTGGGCTCAGACGGATCCTCGTCCCTTATCGCTAGATGTTATTTTTAAATTCAGTTGTTTATTATTCCGCACTCTAACATTTGGTAATATAATAATGTACTTTTTAAGAAACTCTGATATATGAAATGGATTAGTATTGTAACTCGTTCTCATTATTGAATCCTTGAGAAAAATGTGGATCTTTCGGGTTCTCTCTTGGGGTGTGCCCGACGGATACCGTCCGCTGTAGCTTACTTTCGGGGTGCTTAGTGTCTGGTGGAAGGCAAGCACCTCCGTAACGTGTTATTTTGGACGATTCTGCCACAGTAACCGTCTCTCTCACTCGCTCGGTCGCTCCTAATGACTTGTGTGCACACAGCCCAGCACTTTTTAGTCAGGAAAATGATGCTGCGTAACATGATGGTCTGAATACACGTTATGTTTTGGACTGTTCTGAACTTCTGATCAGGACGAGCTTGATAGGATTTCATTTTTCTCTTTATTCCTTCCACTTGATAGAGAACATACATGGCCACATGGGGATGCTTGCCCTGTTTGCTTGGCTAATAAGTCATGACTGAAAGTACTGTTGGCTGATTTATTGTGAGAGAAAAATACTGTTCGTTGATTGAAAAAGTACGGCTTATAATCCAAGCGAACAGGACGACAATTAGTCGCGCCATTAGCAATTTAAGTTTTCTAGTCCTCTAGCAATTGAAATTTGTAGTTTTGAATAAAATTCATTCTGATTGAATTTATGAAAGAATCTCAAGGCTCATTTGGATAATTTCATTTTGGCGAAATTGTAATATACTTTTGTGGACTAGGATATTTGGCTTGAATTTTGACATTTAATTTTCCAAAGTTTAGATATAGACCTGTCTTAAATTCTTGGAGTGAGAGATAAAAATAGACCCAAGGTGGGTGTTTGTCCGATCAGACACCGCTTTCCGGGTCTACGCGTGCTACCGGGCCAACAAGCATGCCTCCTCCTCTGTAAGTCTCTCCCATCTCTCTCAAAAATACCTTCCTACTCGCTTGCCTATCGTACGCTTCACAGCGTCATGAGGCCGTCAGCCTGCCCCACTCCGCATTCACCGCAGCGGCCGTCTCCTCCCGTGTGCCCTAATCCTGCGCTACTCGCTCCTCGCTCCTACCCGTCGCGCGCCCCACCCGTGCGCTCTCTCTCCTTGCTCCCGCAGTCCCACCCACCGCGCGCCACCCGCCTCTGCTGGCGCTAGTGGTGCCGTTGCGCACCTCAGGTTGGTCCCCACCAAACCAAAGGCACCCATGAGCGCGACCCGTGCTGGTGGTGCTCGCACGCTGCCACTTAGCACCGGCTCCCACTCCAAGGTTGGAATCAACCGGCCCTGGCCTCCCCCTCCCCCTATATTGCAAATGTATGTTCCAAATGTTCCAAGTGTTCCAGATGTTATTAGAGGTATATTGCACATTTGGATATTGCAAAAGTAGATCGGGATGTTGCATATGTTGTAAGTGTTTCAGAGGTTTGTTGCGAGTGTTTGTTCAAAATGTTTTTATCTGTTTTAGACGTATGTTGCAAGAGTTTTTTATATGGATGTTGCACGTGTTTCACACATATGTTGCAAGAGTATGTTCAAAATGTTTCTGCTATTTCAATCTTATGTTGCAATAAGTGTTTTTATGTTGCAAGTTGCAAGTGTTTTATCTGGATTTTGCGTATTTTTCACACACATGTTGTAAGTCTATGCTCCAAATGTTTCATCTGCTTTCAGACATATGTTGCGTTCAAATGTTTCATGTTGCAAGTGTTTCGTGTTTCAGAGAGTCATGGGGAAACGGTCCGAGCGTCGGGTGATGGGGCGCGGCGAGCCGGGTACCGACAGATGTGGCGTGGGACACGCGCTGGGGTCCTGCGGACGAGGCATGCTCGTACTCGTCCTGGCTCCCGTGCAGAGAGAGAGGAGGGGTCAGGAGGAAGGAGCGCCGGGCGCGGGCGGGGCGGGGTACGCGTGCAGGGTGGAACGAGGCCGATAGGGATGGACATGCGCATGCAGCAGCGAACGACGCAGTGCCAGGCGCGGGTGGGCGGGCAGGCGACCGATGCCGGGGACGCGCGATGGCGTTTTTTGATGGGCCGTTCTGCTAGGCCATTTCGGTGATAGTATGCCCAGGTTGCCGTCCTACGAAAGCATATCCCCTTGGACGTCCGGACGCCAGCAATTCCCTTATGTTGATCCTCATGGTATGTTTCTACCTCTTTGGTTCGCTCACCAACATCATCGGTGCGGCGTATAAGTATCTTCCTATGTGACTAACAACAGCATAAATATATTCATCCATACCAACTTAAATGATCCGTGCCCAAATTATGATTATTAAAATATATTAGTATATTTCAAGAGATTTTTTTTTCTCAAACACACAGAAAGAGCTGCGTGTCATTGTATTAATAGAAGAAGAGAGTCATACGTAGATCCAGACCCACACACACAAACACCCACTACTAGATGGAAACTAAATCGCCGGTTTAAAAAATAAAATGAATATTTCAAGAGATCCAATCGTGACTTCAGAAATTCTAATTACGAAACACTTGAGGCGTATATGTACCCGGAAGTGGGGATGGATCATTGGGACATTTGTGTGACCAAAAGTTTCAAAATGGATTTCTCTCCCGGACTTTGTTACAACAATACAACATTATACCAAACATAAAAATACAAAAATCTATTAAACAACACTTACACTCCCCACTATATGTCTTCATCTCTTCTCTTATAATAAACAATCAAACTTGCGGTAGACTTACGTCCCATTAGCACATCCGTCCAAGTCCAACTAGAATACGTGAAGCCGATCGATACAAACGAAACTAAATCTCGCTAATGCCGTTTCGCAGCAACTAGTTAACCGCGTACATGTAGATAGATGACGCCATTTATCTAGTAGCAACCTTGGACTTGCGTGCCATGGTAATCACATGGTCAAAGCGCTCTGCGTCACATGGGACCTTGAGCACCCCCTGTTGCCCGTACCCAAACTGCTGCTCGGCCATCTCCAGCAACGCCGCCATGCATGGCTCCTTGAGGTCTCTCACGCGCACCAGGACCCTCGTCTCCGAGGCACCCTCATCGTCGTCGTCGCGAAACAGCACCAGGGGGAGGTACCCTTTCGGGATCCTCTGCTTGCCATCATCGTCACGACTAGCACCGGGCACGCAGCTCGCCAAGGCCTTGGCGCTGGCGGTGGCCTTCCTTGTCCAAGCGGCCATTGTTGTTGTTCCTGTGATACGATATGGAGTACGTAGTGCTGTGGATTTGCAAGGTGGATTCTAGATAGGCTATGCGCCGGCCTGTTGTGTTTGTTATGATGATCGACTTGATGCTCGAACTCGATGATGATCAAGAGATGCAATGCAGGGGGTTTATACAGGAGTGCTGGTGGTGGGGATTCAAAGCCGATTCTCGGACTTTTTCCAGATCAGTAGACAGACGTGACTTGTGTCATTGGGCATAGTGACACTGACTTGTACGTGCGTACGTGTAGTGTAAAAATTGATGAATCCCGGTCTGTGTTATGTATTTGCTGTCCCCATCAAACTTCGATAATCAAATTCAGTAAATGAAAGGCTCCTATATTATATTCCTCTGTCATCCGTCAGTAGAAGTTTCACTCGACTTTCATCCCGTATTTACTAGATTCTTACATAAACATAAACATTTCTGATGACATGTATCGTTTTTAAGAAAAGAAAAGAAAAATGAGTTCCACGTAAATGAAACTCTCTTGGGCCGGTTTCTAAGTCTAGAGTCATATGTTTATGAATAATAACAAAATAAAACCATATATTGAAGGTGGTTGTTTTATTCACATTTTATTGCATTCTACCTAACAAGATATTTTTTAAAATAACGCTATGAAACTCTCCACTAAGAGTGAAGCAGTCCCAACTAAGAAACCAAGATGGTTTCTATGGCCATTAATTAGGATGTCAACCAAGAAAAATAGTGATGTAACAATAGAATTAAGGAAGAAAAGCTATGTCTACGAGAGAACTAATATAAAAAGAGATGTGGCAGGTGGGTGATAGGAGAGAGAAGGCAGGTGATCGGACAAAAATCTATTTTGGATAAACTATCTATTGAGAATATGATTTTTTTGGTATAGTATCTATGAGTTGGTAAGTGCAGAAGCTATCTCATAATTTTTAGACCAGAACTGAATGCAATTCTCGTTTTTTAGGAGTTATAAGCAGTTCTAAATTTAACCAAATCTATATTAAAGAAATACTAACATTTCAATTTAGTATTAATAATATGAAATATATTTTCATAATATACCTATTTAGAGTCATAAGGTTAAATTTAAAGAAGTTTAACTCAATTTAAGCTTAAAATTACATCTTTTTTGAAACGGAGGTTGTAATGAAAACTGTGGTTTTAATTTTTTTCGTGAAGAAAAATTGCCTTTACACTTGTACATATGAGCAGTAGCAATAGCTTATAGCTGCTAGTCAGTCAAGGGACATCGTCTAACTACGATACCATTGGGCTGTTGGCTGACTACCAATTCAGGTTGTTAAAAATGAACACTCCAATACAACCTGTTAGGTCACGTTTAGTTCCAAAAAAGTTTTCCTAAAAAGTGCTACAGTAACCATCACATCGAATCTTGCGATGCGTGTATGGAGCATTAAATGTAGACGAAAAAAAAACTAATTGCACAGTTTGGTTGGAAATCGCGAGACGAACGTTTTGAGCCTAATTAGTCTATGATTGAATACTAATTGCCAAATAAAAACAAAAGTGCTACAGTAGTCAAATTCCTAAATTTCACCTAACTAAACAGGGCCTAAAGAGAAATAAAGTCTGCTGATCTGTAGAGCTGGGAACCCCAATACTCGTTATTCTATTTTCGTTTTTGCTTTACAAAAAGCTTGGCGCCTAGGCCAAGCAGGCCTTTGCTCTGAAAACGTTAAGCACACTTCTTGCGTGTCGGTCGGTTTGGTTTGATCAACGTGTACGAGGACCGAACAAGGACACACGTACTCACGCGTTGTTTAGCATGTTGAGTACTACGTATCTGTCAGTGAAGCCGTGAAGGGACGCTGCCTACCAGGACTGAATAGGTTGCATTTGTGGTTTGAGTTGACAAAAGGAATATCACTTCATTTGTCTTCTCCGAAAAAAAAATGATATAATGAGTTAATTTCGCCAACATATCACAAAAGTAATATTAAAAATGCACTAAAAATGTTTTGCATATACTAATTATTAGCTTGTGAGGAATAGGGTGACGATGGATCAACTCATTCCATTCCACGTACCAAATAAAAAAAGTGGAGTGAGAAATTTGACCACCTCATCCTTCAAACCAAACACGCCCTCAAAGATTGGCTGCATAAACAAGCTTGTGAAACGCTGTTTGATGTACAAACCGCAGATTGAACTTTCTGCAACTATCATTTTTACAAATGAAGTCTTAACACTTCCAGATATCCAACAACACAGCTCTATCTGGATAACCCAGATTTGTAACAGTCAATGCTTGCTGTTGAGCCATTGACAATCAGAGATTTGTGACAGATATGATGTACAATGATGGCACAATGCCACAGTGGTTTGGGGAACTACATGTCAATAATCCTCTGATATAATGATGACTGATACAGCATTGGCAACCAGGACTGTCATGGCTTCAAGAGGGGGTGTCCTCATTCACTATCATCGCTATCATAGTTCTGGCATAGGGACTGGAGAACATTGGTTTGCTTTGCAGATTCACTTTTTTGTTCATCATCTAGGCCTTTCCCGTTGTCTTGGACAGCCATGGATTCAACCTTCTGTCTCTTATGAGGATCTGCGCTAGCAGACTTTGGTTTCACAATAAATTTGGGCATCCAGCTCTTGCTCCCTGCAATGCATGCCCAACAGTGAGTTTACACATGAAAATATGTCGCAAAGTGTAAATAGAGGGGGCGAGGAACAAAAATATGGAGGCATAAATTTAAAAATTAAAAGATGACTGTTTTTAACAGGCAAAGGAGAACATAGCAGATATTCATAGTGAAATGCAAAATAAGCAGGTTTTATATTGACAATTTAGAATGATCATTGGCGATGGCCAAAACTTCCTAAATTCATAATATGACATCACAAGTTAAATGTGTAAAGTAGTACAACAGTTTACAGTTCTCCAAAAAGAAAATCAGAACCCTGTACCTAAAGCTCATGTTAATACTAATTTGTCAGTAGAATAAAATCACAATGTAACAAAGTACCTAATAGATGTATGATGTATCCCAGTTTCAATTATGTATTCAATATAGGAAGACTGACAAAAACTCTGTTATATGGGGCCCTTGAGGCAGACTGATGTAATTACATAGAAAATTAATAATAAATCTGCTTAGTGCTTACCTTCTTTATTGGCACCCTCCGATTCGTTAGTTTTGCTTAAAACATCTGTTGGCTTTGTCACAGATTCAGAAGATCCATTGATCTGCAAAAAGTTTAGAATATTAACCAATCAAGAAAACAAACTCAAGACTTCATAAGTGAGGTGCATAATATTTTCATATGAAATGGTAGTGATAACTACTTGGCTAGCTACTCCACAGCAGCAACAATTCATTTCTAGGTTACAATTTGCATATTGCGCATTGCTAAATAACAAAGTTTACTGTTATCATTTATATGTTGAAAGGATGTTCACCTTTTTAGCTCTAAGAAGTTCCCTCAACCTAAAGAAAACTAGATATTCTAGAAACCTTACACAGGACAATGTGTCAGTTTCAAAATCTAACATGTTAGCTTCTAATCGCTTAAAAAATTAAGTGAAAAACTGCAAGGGTAATTTACCATTAACAGAAAATATGTGATGTAGGGAATGGTAAAACAATGCTTTTTTAGGTTACAAGTAATTGAACTGTAAATTAATGGTACACATGGCCATTTTGGCATAGCTCCAGCCCCGAAATCCAAGTTAGACCTACAGTTTGTAAACTAATAATAAAGTGTATTAAATATTTGTATTTAGTCCAAACTATAAACAAAATGGTTCATCTAAATATTCTCAAGTTACCTCCAGCTCCAGATCCAAGATTTCTTGGAGCTACGGAAACAAGGGCCGTAATATATATTATCATATGCAATCTTAGTATCTTACCCTAATTGATGAGTTGGGATATAAACATCAACACAAAATAGCAGCGAAAAAAAAATCAGATACCTTTATTGTTTTACTCGATTGGCCAGGGACCAAATCGTCATCATCGTCATCGTCATCTTCTATCCGCTTTACATAAAATCCAGAGTTCTGCATTAAGCAATAGAATCACGTCAAAAGGAGTTGCTTTAATTGGAAACACTTAAAAAGGTGCAGTTTCAGAAGGTAACACCCTCCATGCACATGTTATACATGATGGCACTAATCGGCATTGCGATGCAGAGATAGATAATTACTCGAAAAGTGATTGATTTGATAAGTTCTTCATCTTCTTTATCAAGCTCTGCAATTGCTTTTTCCTCCTGGTATTGCACGAAGAATATTGATGTTAGTGAGCGTAGGAAACTACACTGTAGCCATAAAGTTATTCTAAACAACGAAAATGTGGAATGTTTTATTTCAGACATTTATTAAAACATGATAAAGCAAACACTGTTTTAAGGTCTTACCTTCTCATGAGAAGAACGCTTCAAAATTTCAAGCATCTGGTCAACAGAGACACCAGCATGTCTAGACTGTAGACAGCACAAGAAAATAATATTAGTAATCAGCAAAATCCGATGAAATAAGAACTACAAAACATCTAGTGGCCTAGAACTAGATCCAACCTTCATGGACCGCATCTCTTCCAAAGCAGCAAGAATGTCCATATCCTGCTTTGAATCCACTGCTCTATTTTCCAACGCTTTCATTGCATCACCCATCTCCTCAGCATCTCGTTTCCTCTTTTCTTTGTCTGCTGCCTGAACAAAAGAATATGCATCATGGTGATCAAATTGAAGATTATATGCTTGGAACATGGAATTTGTCCTTCGAATATGCCCCAAAATCACTTACCTCATCCTGTTCACGCCAAGGTTCAAAATTGCGACTAGCCCCCGATTCCACTGTGTAGTCAGAATTCTGAGGATCTGTTTTGAATGTGATCTCAGCAGAGCACCTAGTACACTTGAAGTAAAACCTAAATATTTGTATTCCCAAGTATGTCTGCGCCCAAAAGAAGGAACTAGCATTAGCAATGGGTTAGCATATAATCAGTAATCAAAATACCCACTAGTTGATACATATGAAATTCCACAGTTCCAAGACAACAGACAACCAAATAAAGCATTATGCTAGGCCATACAATGATGAAAAATAAATTCAAACCATGGTTGTAAATTCAAAAGCACAAAGATGCCTATGAAAAGGCTATTATGCTTAGTTAAATGAAGAGATGCAAGCGCTGAGCAGAAAGAATATAAGATGCAGAATAGCGAAGCTATCAACACTGCATAACCTAGAAGAGCAGGCAGAGCACTTTTAGAAATAAGGACTCAGGACTGACAAAAATTCCGATATAAACTGGCATACATAAACTCCTCAAACTACTCTAGAATAAATATAGAAGACAGGACATGTAGCTAGGAGACCAATGGGAGATTGAAATGGATGCCAGCTTTTGTTCAGATTTCATGTAAGCATATACACTGGTGGACCAAAACTGTGAATTGAATAGTACAAGAGTCTAATTTTCAAACCCTTTTTTAGTAATTACCTAGCGAATTTAATCAATTTATACATCTAGAATCACAATTACATGCTGCATCTTCATAGTACTGCAGTGCTGCAACCATGTTAATTCTATCACCTCTTATTTTTGCCATTGTTATTTCAGAGTTAGCATATGGTCCATTCAAATAGCTTATAGCAATAAATTTTATGAAGCCGGGAAGTGTTTTACTGGAGCTCATGATACTTCATCTGCTCTACTTGCTTGTACTCAGCAAGCAATGGTACAGCCCTCTTCTTATATACACCGAACCACTCTAATAATGATTGTTCACAACCCATGTGTAGAGCACTAGATACCCTGTTGATGGTTGAATCATCCACAACCGATGCATGTACTAAAACTGAACTCTTGTCACCAGGATTCCACAATCACTGCCAGTTTTTAGGCACTCATTTCGTTTCTGTTTGTGTACAGCTAGATCGTGGAAGAGAACATCAACAAAACATACAGCAGATCACCAGCTAACACAATGACTTCATTAAGAAAAATGGTGTGGATGTGGTGGGTAGCAAAATATTTGCTTAGCAGCATGAAACTACCAGCCACAGATACGCATGTGATATATGTATGCCTAACAGTAGCGAGGGATCCAACAATCTGCTCCTAGCGCATTTGGCCCTGATCAGAACAAGAAGGGCCAGGCATACTATTTTTTTCCCTGATGACCAATGCAGAATTTGCAAAGAAATTAGGCACCAACCAGTGCCCACAGAGATTTCAATTAGCGACCGTGCTTGTAACTACAGTCTGGGCGAGTATCAGGCATACCTCTCCGATGACGTCCTCCTTTCTGGAGTTGAACTTGGTGCCCTTGTATATGTATGTCCCGCAGGTAGCGCACTGGATGCTCATGGGGAGCATCATGCGCACCTTGATCTGCTGGTTCTTGGGCTGCCGCCGTCGCGGGATCTTCGACGGGTCGAAATCCGGCGGGTAATACTTGTTCAGCACCTTACGTTCACCCATCTTGCCGGAACCCTAAAGCCTAACCTACTTAGGTCGGCGGCGCGGGAGACGGAGATGAGGGGGAGGGGGAGGGGAAGGGAGGGGAGGCTGGGGGCTGGGGGCTGGGGAGGGCGGCGCTCGGATGCGTGCGGGAAGACGACGACAGGGGTAGCGCAGCGCCGTTGGGGAAACACGGAACAAGGTGGATCTGCTGGGTTGGGTCGGTGGTTCGGAGGCGCGTTGGGCTCGGCCTTTTCGTGTGTGTGCGCGCGCGCCCGCTATCGAGCGGTGGGCGACGATTATTGGGGTCGGACCCGGGCCCGATGGCGGTTTGGTTACGTGGGCCTGACGGGCCACAAACTGAAACAAGAAAGCACTGGAACGTTTTTTTTTGGCAGAATAGCCGTTTTGTCTTACTCGAGGCCTAGTTTGGTCTTCAACTTTCAAAATGGCCGTTTTAGTCCTCAAACTCTATTTTTAAGCTCAATTTCATCCCAACACTATAAGGATGATCGTTTTAATCCTCAAACTTTGCATTTTGGGCTCAATTTCATCCATAACTATCAAATTGTATTTTGGCCTTAAACTTTTATTTACAACTCAACTTTATCTATCATCCTATGTGGAACGCTACACTGTTGTACCTGGTTAGCTCCAACACCACTAGCGATTAGAGATAGAAAGAGTAATATTCATCCAAAAACTCTTTAGTGGCCATTAATAATTCCAAATAGTTATTTTTAATGTTACCTTATAACGGTATCGTTTATATATATCCGACTAAATGTTCTTTTGGGAGCAATTACAGTTGCTTCTAACGCTATTTGTTCCTTAAGAATACATAGATATAATGAAACAACAGCAGATGTATAACTTTTTCCTTAGCTTTGAACGTGTGGCGGTCCATCTATATTTATATTCATTTTAGAATATGAATATAAATGTTGAAAGTGTGCTATCCGATTTAGTAGCTGAGACAATGCTAGGGACAATAGGATGAAGTTGAGCCAAAATACATTTTGATAATTCATGGATCAAATTTTGTCTAAAATATGAAGTTTTCTTTTAGATACATAAAGTTGAGTTAAAAATAAAAGTTTAAAGACCGAAATGCACTTTGATAATTTATAGATGAAATTGAGCTTAAAATGCAAAGTTTAATAAGGACTAAAACGATCATCTTCGTAGTTATAGAATGAAGTTGAGCCTAAAAGTAGAGTTTAAGAACTAAAATGACAATTTTAAAAGTTTAGGGACGAAACTGACGTGCTGTCTCGGCAGTGTGTTTTGTTGCGCTGTTTTTAGAAGTACCATATAAGATTGTCTCCAACAAGAGACCTATATGAGCACCTAAACCGAAAAAGGGTAACATAGACCTAAAATCAGCCTCCAACAGACTATACGGGAGACCCATTTTGGTTTGCATGATAGACACAACCCAAATATGAGCATCCTCTCTCCTGAAACCCATTTGCAGAAAGGATTCTCTTTTGGGTCTTGTTGTTGGAGAAGATGTTGAATGTGTATTGAACCATTTTGACTGTAGCGTTACCCAAATGTCAAATAGCTCTTGTATTTTGGGTGTTGTTGGAGATAGTCTAAGCTTTACATGTTTGGATCTATAAATAAAATAACCCTCTTATTCTCAATGCACAATTTTATCTCACAGTTTCACAGTTAAGCCAAAAACGTTAAATTGTTACATGGTTTTGTGATCAAATACACATATGAATCATGTAACCACACATGATTCGAACTTACTAAAATTTACTTCTGGGAATAGTCAATCAGTCATAGGCTTCACCATTTGGCAATGATCATGGTTAGCTAACTAAAACTTATAGCTGGACTGAAACCCGAACAGAAATCAAACTTTCAAACTCAGAATCAACCTGCCATTGGCTCTGTTCGCTTCTCTTATAATCCGTCTTTTTCAGCTTGTTTTTTCAGTCAGAACAGTATTTTTCTATCACAATAAATCAGCCAAAATAATATTTCGATTTGTTTTTTCAGCAAGCGAACAGGGCCAATAGGTAGAACAATTTATTCGGCACGTATCTGGGCCACCATGCTGCAGCCCCGAGTACTAGAAAGAACAGTAGAAATCTGAGATGCAGGAGCAGTTCGTCGGCTCTAGAAAGAAGAAATTTTCACACAACAAAGCACAAGCATTCACACTCAGGCTCATATTAGAATGCAGCAGCTTTTGCATGGTAGCCATCAGCGTTTTCTTGCTTGCTCTCTCATCATGGTTTCCATTGTGCCGCCGAAGATAAGAACACAAACATCACCGGCATCAGCATCAGCAATAAGCATCTCTTCTATACATGATTGTTGCCTGTATAGAAACCAAAAATACATACGGTGCGAGCATCGACATTGCTGGATTGCTTCGCAGTAGGAGGTAGAGAGTAATCACCATCAGTCATCAGATCTCCTCTTGGTCGTCGCTATCGTAGCTGCAGCAGAGCACCTGAAGAGCGCCACTGTTCGCCTCCGTGTCCCCGGCAGATGCTTTACCCTCCGACTTGTCGGCGTGACCGCCGTCGTGTGACTTGCCCTGTGGTACCGTCAGCACGCATCTCCTCTTGGAAACAATAACCACGGGAGCTTGCCGCCGCTTCTCCTTATGCGCTTGGTGGTCGGGCATGGTTTTCGGCACAGAGACCGTGAAGACATCCTCCTCCTCCCGGTCATCGTCCTCCTCGATCCGCTTGATGTACCCAGCGGAGTTGCGGAAACGGATGGATCTGACGAGCACCTCGTCCGCGTCCTGCTCCTGCTCTTGCACTGTCTTGGCCTGACTGCGGCGGCGGCACAGCAGGGCCTCGAGGGCCTGCTCCGGCGCGACCCGGGCGCGCCTGGCTTTGAGCGAGCGCGCCTCCTCCAGCGCCGCGACCGCGTCCATCTCGCGCCGGCCGTCGCGCGCCCGGCGCTCCAACGCCGCCATGGCGTCCCCGCCGTCCCGCCTCCGCTCCTCTTCCTCCTCCTCCTCCTCCTCACGCGCCGCGGCGGCGTCCCGCGTGGCGCTCGAGCCGGACTCGAGCGCGTAGCCCGAGTTCCTGGGGTCCGTCCTGAATGCGATCTCAGCGGAGCAGCGCGAGCACTTGATGTAGAAGCGGAAGACCCGGATCGCGCCGAGGTACCTCTCGCCGGGGACGTCCTCCATGCGCGCGTTGAACTTGGTGCCCCGGCTGAGGTACTCCCCGCAGGCGCCGCAGCGGACGGTCATCGGGAGCATCATCCGCACCTTGGTCTGCTCGTTCTTGGGCCGCCGCCACTGCGGGACCTTGGACGGGTCGAAGTCGTGCGGGTAGTACTTGTTTATCACCTTGCGCTCGCCCATCTTGCCGCGCCGGCGACGGCGAGGGAGCTAGCCGGAGGACAAGATAGATCACGCGAGGGGATACAAGTCCTAGCCGGCCGGCTCTTAATTGTTGATTTCCTCCAGTGATCTTTATAAAGGCGACTCTCTAAATTATCATTTAGAGAGTTATTTTAGTAAAAAATATTTTATATATCTTTGTACATTCCAACAGTTTTTCTATATTTTGTACGTAGAGTCATTCTCACTCTTCATCTTTGATAGCGAGAAATCCAGAATAGAGGATATCTATATTTAGATATCCAATTGAAGAGGTTTTTGGAGCGTATTTTTTCATCAAAATCTCTATTCCTATAAAATAAAGAGTCTCTTGGAGATGCTCTTCGTTGTTGAACTTGAAGGCGTATGGATTGGTGCATGTTCGTAGTCGATTCCGTAAAGCGCGTCGGAGTCGGTTCCCTAAGCGTCCGGTGGACTCAAAACTCATCCGTATCGTGAGTTTCGTTCAGATAATCTCCGATGTATAGGCTAGCGCACGGAAGTCCGATCCCAGAACCGTGTCAGGACACAGCTCCGCCTGCAACCAGTGGCGGAGCTAGCTGCATAGTTAAGCGGGGAGGCCAATTTGCCTAATGTAAATCCAAATGCACACATATTTCAGATAAGTGCCTTTGTTCTAACTCAACTAAGGCCTTTCTTCCAATTCAACTAAGGCCTAAGGGACCAAGAATAGGAGGTGCTCTTTTTATTTTGAAAAGTTCCGAAATGGGTTTCTCTGTGCTAAAAAAACTGCAGGTTAGTCATGCGCCCTGTTCGTTTGGGCTGGTTTGGCTTATAAGTCATGGCTGAAAGTACTGTTGGCTGGTTTGGTGTGAGAGAAAAATATTGTTCGGGGGCTACACCCACGGGTGCGCTCGCGCGCACCCGCTGACAAAAACAAAACTTCCCCGCTGGAAACACGAAAAACCCCCCAGACGATTCTACCCGAATCGCCCGGGGGCTCGGGGGCCACACCAGCGGGTGCGCTTGTGCTCACCCGTTGTCAAGACAAAAATCCCCCAGACGATTCTACCCGAATCGCCCGGGGGCTCCTGTTTGGTTCATAAACCCGGGGTCCCTCATGGACTGGCTTCCTAGCAAAGGCTCGGTCCGGCAGACAAACGTTGCGAATGACGCACAACTCTTGGGCCGGCCCAACACCTAAAACGACAGGCCAGAAGGACAAACCAATCTCCGACCGAAAGGCCTGGCCGAGGAGGAACAGCGCCCGTGCAACTCCGGCTCGCCTCTCCGACCGGAAGGCCTCACAAAGGAGGAACATCGCTCGCCTCCGTCACCGGCCCACCTTCGGACGCCCTCTCCGATAGGAAGGCCTGACCAAAACACCACTTCCGACTTCGACCCGCTTCTCCGACCAGGAATGCGCCGAACCCCTACTTACAGCTCCTCTCCGACTGGCGCAATCAGAGCCGACTAGAACCGACCAACCGGGGACGCCCGCTCGGTAAGGACCAGGAAATGGACGGAGAAAGTAAGGCAGGGCACTCAGGTCAACCACAATACCAAGGACCGTACCATGTATACCTGCAGGATAGTACCCTGCGACCTCCCTAGCATGACAGTACCGAAGCAGTGTTGTAGGCGCCGACATTTACAGTACTAGGCGAACATGGTAAAACCCCTTGCATGCCTCTAGGTATCAACAGTGTGGCAGGCACCGACGTCTGCCATACCTGAAGAAGACGACGCAACCTCCCATGTGCATCTGACATTAAACAGTATTGTGGGCGCCTACCATCATCTTATACCTACCGACATGGGCAGCAAGACTTAGCAGCATACGTACTCTCTCTCTCACTTGTCAGGCCATCCCCTTCAACTATAAAAGGGGTCTCCCAAAAAAGGGATCGATCGAGTTCACTAGGACACAACAACAGAACCACTAAGTTCAAACCACGAGCACACGCTCGAACACTTAGCACATAGCGGGGCTCCCGTCACTCTTGGCCCCTCATATCAGAGTCCGATCGAACCACTTATACCCCCATCTTTCTCCTTCTCGTTTGTAACCCCACTGCAAACTACGAGCACCTGGTGAAAGCTCTAGTTTGGTTTTGGTTAATTAATGAAACCCTAAGTGCTAACCTAGTTTATCAAAGTGATTATGAAATAGGTAGCACTACTCCAAGTGATGAAGCAATGACGAAGATCATGACAATGGTGATGGCATGGTGATGATCAAATGCTTGAACTTGAAAAAGAAGAAAGAGAAAAACAAAAGGCTCAAGGCAAAGGTATATAATGTAGGAGCCATTTTATTTTGGTGATCAAGGCACTTAGTGAGTGTGATCACATTTAGGATAGATAGCCGTACTATTAAGAGGAGTGAAACTCGTATCGAAATGCGGTTATCAAAGTGCCACTAGATGCTCTAATTCATTGCATATGCATTTAGGATCTAGTGAAGTACTAACACCCTTGAAAATATTTATGAAAATATGCTAACACATGTGCACAAGGTGATACACTTGGTGGTTAGCACATTTGAGCAAGGGTGAAGAAGACAGAGGAGATGCCAGCGTCGATCAAGTGACCGGAACTAGATCTGAATGCACCGAACGCTGACTGCCTGCGTCCGGTCGCGCTAACCTGGCGGTACAGTAGCTAGGGTATACCACTGGATGCTGGGCTGTGTCTGGTCGAGGTGGACCGGACGTGTCCTGTTGAGGAAAAACGGATTTGGACCCTTACTGTACTTGACCAGACGCTGAGGCTCCAGCGTCCGGTCAGTTTAGTCGGAGCGTCCGGTCAGCACTTAGCCGTTGTGATCTGACAGTTCAGTTTTAACTCAGAGTGACACGTGGCATAAATCAGTGGACCGGACGCTAAGTCCAGGGTCCGGTTAGTCTAACCGGAGCGTCCGGTCAGAGCGTGTTTTGCATAGTGAAGGGGTATAACGGCTCTATTCCATGGGGGCTTCTATTTAAGCCCTATGGCCAGTTGTAGCTCCAACTCTTGCACATTTTCATTGACATAGCAACCTTGTGAGCTTAGCCAAAGCACTCCCACTCATCTCCATCATTGATCCATCATCATTGTGAGATTGGGAGAGAATCCAAGTGCATTGCTTGAGTGATTGCATCTAGTGGCACTTAGTATTCGTGTTGCGCTGTGGATTTCGCTTGTTTCTCTTGATGGTTGCCACCACCTAGACGATTGGAGCAGTGGTGGAGGATCGGCACGAGTTGGTGATTGTTCATGGCCATCTCCGGTGATTGTAAGGGGAGTTGTACCTTCCCCGACGGAGTGCCGAAAGGTAACTCTAGTAAATTGCTCATGTCATTGAGTTACCTCACTTGTGGGTTGATTCTTGCAGTGTCCTATCGTGTGGATGAGGTTTGTGAAACACCTCTTAGTCGCCGAACCACCAAGTGTTGGTCGACACAACGGGGACATAGCGTGTTGGCAAGCACGTGAACCTCGGGAGAAAATTGATTGTCTCTTGTCATTTGCATTCTCCCAGTGATTGGCTTGATCTTCATCTTGTGATTGGTTCATCCCCTACACGGCGGTATAATCACCCTACTTACTTGCTTACATTCTTGCAAACTAGTTGATACAAGCTCTTTAGTGTAACTAGAATTGAGAGCTTGCTTGATTATTTAAGTTTGTGTGCCTAAGTAATAATTGCAACTAGAATTGTTGGATAGATGGCTTGCAACCCTTGTAGAGCTAGAGCAAGTTTGCATTACGCTATTTGTCATACTAATCAAATTGCTCTAGTTGATTTGTAGATTTTTAAATAGGTTATTCACCCCCCTAGCCATATTAGGACATTTCAAGTGGTATCAGAGCTGTGGTCACCGTTTGATTAAAGGTTTAACAACCTCGGTGTCAAATTATGGCTCAAGTTGTGTTCAACCATGTGGGGGGCAAACCACCGTTCTTTGATGGCACATGCTATGGTTATTGGAAGAGAAAGATGAGGATGTATCTTGGTTCAATCAATGATCAAGTATAGGAAGTGACCGAAAGTGACTGCTATCATTGATCCCGATGATCCAACCAATCAAGATAAGATCAACAAACAATGCAATACAATGGCTCTCAACACCATATACAATGCCATTGATTCCAAGGTGTTTGAGCAAATCAAGGATTATGATAGAGCAAATGAAGTATGGAAGAGATTGGAGGAAACATATGAGGGCACACCGGCGGTGAAGAGTGCCAAGTTATATATTCTCAAGGACAAGTTGACAAGTTTCAAGATGAAGGATGATGAGAGCATTCCAGAGATGTTCCATCGATTGCAAGTCATTGTCAACGACTTGAAGGTATTAGGAGAGAAGATCAAGGATGATGATGTCTCCCATCGATTCTTGATGTGCTTACCTCCAAGATTTGAGATGTTAAGATTACTCATCATAAGAGGAGGATTGAAGGACATTACCCCCAACCAAGTACTAGGTGATGTCATGACACAAGAGATATACCGTGTGGAAAGGGAGGGGGATGACAAAGATGACAAGAAGGAAGAAGAAGACAAGAAGAAGAAAAGCATAGCATTCAAGGCTAGCTCATCATCATCAAAGAACAAGGGCAAGTCCAAGAAATAATCAAGTGATGATGATGATCTTAGTGATATTGATGATGAAGCTATGGCTCTCTTTGTGCGCAAGATGGGAAAATTCATGAAGAAGAAGGGCTATGGTGCAAGAAAGAGAAGAGATCACACCAAGAAGAAAGAGTATGTGAGAAGATGCTACAATTGCAAGAGCCCCGATCATGTAGTAGCAAATTGTCCATACAATAGTGACAATGATGAGGATGAGAAGAAGAAGCACAAGGAGGATAAGAAAGAAAAGAAGGAGAAGAAGGAGAAGAGAATGACCTTCCAAAAGAAGAAGAAGGGTGGAGGCTATGTAGTCACTTGGGATAGTGATGGCTCATCGGATAGTGATGACTCTAGTGATGATGGCAAGAAGTCTATCAAGAGAGCACTAGCAAGCATCACCATCAACAACAAGCCCTCCATCTTTGACACTCCATCTACATGTCTCATGGCAAAGCCTACCAAGGTAAAATATGATGAGAGTAATGATGATAAATGTGAAGGTGACTCTTGTAGGAATAATAATGATAATGATGATGAGGAGTACTCTAAGGAGGAGCTCTTGGACATGTGTGAGCAAGTGCACGCTTGCAATGAGATGAAGAGAAAGGAGTGCAAAGAATTGCGCAAGAAAGTAAAATTTCTTGAGCAATCCTTTGTTGAGCTCAATGCCACTCATGAGGAGCTATTGGATGCCAATGAGAAGCTTGGCAAAGCTCACTCTAAGCTTGAAAAGGCTCACTCCTCTCTCATTGAGCAAGTCAAGAAGGAGGAAGCCAAGAAAGAGCAAGTGATAGTAACATGTGATGTGTGACTAACATGTGATCTTATTGATGAATCTTTTTATGAACCCATTATTGTTGCTCCTACTAACACTTCTTGTAGCACAACCATTACCACTCCACCTATGAATGATACATCACTAATGGTGGAAAATGAAACCCTCAAGAAGGAGGTGAATGAGCTCACTCGTGCCTTAGGCAATGCCTATGGTGGAGATGCCCGCTTGCTAAAGTGCTTGGGTAGCCAAAGATTTTCTCTCAATAAAGAGGGATTAGGCTATACCCCTAAGAAAGGCAAGGCAGCCTTTGTCACTCCCAAAGTTAGCTTTGTGAAGGGCAATGATCGGTTTTACAATAGATGCAAGCAAGTTGGGCATATAGAGCAAAATTGCAAGACTAATCAGAACAAGCTACCTAATGTATCCTCAATCAAATTTGATTCTTGTTACATGCTTTATAAGGGTGTCAATGGTGTGAAGGCTAAGTTCATTGGTACTCCAATTATGGGCCCAAAGAAGAAGGCCATTTGGGTACCAAAGACCTTGGTGACTAACCTACAAGGACCCAAGCAAGTTTGGGTACCTAAAAAGAATTGATCTTCTTTTGTAGGTAAATTATAAAGCCGGAGGAAGGCATTGGGTGCTTGATAGTGGGTGCACACAACACATGATCGGTGATCCAAGAATGTTCAATTCAATCAATGAAAGCAAGAGCAATGGGATTGATAGTATCACATTTGGTGACAATGGCAAAGGTAAGGTCAAAGGGCTTGGTAAGATTGCAATATCCAATGACTTGAGCATTTCCAATGTGCTACTAGTAGAGAGCTTAAACTTCAACTTATTGTCGGTAGCTCAATTGTGTGATCTTAGTTTCAAGTGCATATTTGGTGTGGATGATGTAGAGATCATAAGTGTAGATGGCTCTAACTTGATATTCAAAGGATTTAGATATGAGAATATATACTTGGTTGATTTCAATGCTAGAGAAACTCAATTATCAACATGTTTGATCACTAAGTCTAGCATGGATTGGTTATGGCATAGAAGGCTTGGTCATGTTGGAATGAAATAATTGAACAAGTTGATTAAGCAT
Source organism: Miscanthus floridulus (assembly GCF_019320115.1). Lineage (NCBI taxonomy): Eukaryota > Viridiplantae > Streptophyta > Magnoliopsida > Poales > Poaceae > Miscanthus > Miscanthus floridulus. The sequence goes on along the minus strand of NC_089582.1, from coordinate 72,967,242 downwards.
GACTTAGTAAGAGGCTTGAAAGATGTCACATTTGAAAAGGATAAGTTATGTAGTGCATGTCAAGCCAGAAAGCAAGTTGGTAATACACATCCTAAGAAGAGCATAATGAGCACATCTAAGGCATTTGAGTTGATACACATGGACTTGTTTGGACCAACCACATACACTAGCATTGGTGGAAACAAATATGGATTTGTGATTGTGGATGATTTCACTAGATACACATGGGTGTTCTTTCTTGTTGACAAGAGTGATGTGTTTGCAATATTCAAATCATTTGTCAAAGGCATTCACAATGAGTTTGAAACAACAATCAAGAAAGTTAGAAGTGACAATGGTAGTGAATTCAAGAACACTAGAGTTGATGAGTTGTGTGATGAATTTGGAATTAGACATCAATTCTCGGCCAAGTATACTCCTCAATCAAATAGGCTAGTTGAAAGAAAGAATAGAACCTTAATTGATATGGCAAGATCAATGTTGAGTGAGTACAATGTGAGTCATTCATTTTGGGCCAAAGCAATCAACATGGCTTGCTACTATAGCAACTGACTCTATTGTCACCCCATGATGGAGAAGACACCTTATGAGCTATTGAATGGAAGGAAGCCCAACATAGCATACTTCTGGGTTTTTGGTTGTAAATGCTATATATTGATGAAAGGCACTAGATTGAGCAAGTTTGAAAAGAAATGTGATGAAGGTTTCTTGCTTGGTTACTCCACTACTAGCAAGGCTTATAGAGTTTGGAATTTGGCTAGTGATACTTTGAGGAGGTTCATGATGTGGAATTTAATGAAACAAATGGTTCCTAAGAGGAAGATGAGAATCTAGATGATGTGAGAGGCACTCAATTGGTCAATGCAATGAAGAACATGGACATTGGTGATATAAGGCCTAGGGAGGTGATTGATATTGAAGATGACAAGACTCTCTAACTCAAATATGCAAGCTAGTGGTTCTCATGATCAAATTCAAGCAAGCACTAGTGATGGCAATGTGCAAGATCAACAAATGGTTAGTTCATCATCTCAACCAAGTGGTCAATCAAATGCTAGCAATCAAGTGCAAGTGCCTCAACCAACCAATGTTGCAAGAGATCATCCATTAGACACTATCATTGGTGATATTTCAAGAGGTGTGCAAACAAGATCAAGATTGACATCATTTTGTGAGCATTTCTCATTTGTGTCATCCATTGAACATAAGAAGATAGATGAAGCTTTAAGGGATGTTGATTGGATCAATGCTATGCATGAAGATCTAAACAACTTCACAAGAAACCATGTATGAGATTTAGTTGAGAGGCCTAAGGATCATAATGTGATTGGAACCAAGTGGGTCTTTCGAAACAAGCAAGATCAAGATGGGATAGTGATAAGGAACAAAGCAAGATTAGTGGCTCAAGGTTACACTCAAGTTGAAGGTCTTGACTTTGGAGAAACATATGCCCTGGTTGCAAGATTGGAAGCAATTAGGATCTTGCTAGCTTATGCTTGTGCCCACAACATCAAGTTATACCAAATGGATGTGAAAAGTGCATTTCTCAATGGGTACATCAATGAGCTTGTGTATGTTGAGCAACCTCCCGGTTTTGAAGATGAAAAGAAACCCAACCATGTGTTCAAGTTGAGAAAGGCTTTGTATGGATTGAAACAAGCACCTAGAGCATGGTATGAGAGATTGAGGGATTTCCTACTCTCTAAGGGATTCAAGATGGGAAAGGTTGACACCACTCTCTTCACCAAGAAGCTTGGACATGATTTGTTTGTAATGCAAATCTATGTTGATGATATCATCTTTGGATCAACAAATCAAGAATTTTGTGAGGAGTTTGGCAAGATGATGGCAAGTGAGTTTGAGACGTCTATGATTAGAGAACTTAGTTACTTCCTTGGTCTTCAAATCAAGCAAATGAAGAATGGCACATTTGTGAGTCAAGGCAAGTATATCAAGGACATGCTAAAGAAGTTTGAAATGGATGAGAGTAAAGCTATTAGTACACCAATGGGGACAATTGGAAGCTTGGATAGTGATGCTAGTGGCAACATGGTGGATCAAAAGATGTATCGGTCTATGATTAGAAGTCTACTCTATGTGACCGCATCAAGGCCAGATGTGATGTTTAGTGTATACATGTGTGCTAGATTTTAAGCCTCACCAAGAGAAAGTCATTTGAAGGCAACTAAGAGAATATTGAGATACTTGAAGCATACACAACATGTTGGATTATGGTATTCCAAAGGAGCAAGATTTGAGTTGATTGGATATTCAGACTCCGATTATGCAGGATGCAAAGTTGAGAGAAAGAGCACATCGGGCACATGTCAACTATTGGGAAGATCACTTGTGTCTTGGTCATCAAAGAAGCAAAATAGTGTAGCACTTTCAACCGCCGAAGCGGAGTACATTTCGGCCGGTAGTTGTTGTGCTCAATTACTTTGGATGAAGGCTACTTTGAGTGACTTTGGAATCAAGTTCAAGCAAGTGCCATTGCTATGTGACAATGAAAGTGCTGTGAAGCTCACCAACAACCCGGTTCAACACTCAAGAACAAAGCATATAGATGTCCGCCATCACTTCATAAGAGATCACCAACAAAAAGGGGACATTTGCATAGAGAGTGTGCGCACCGAAGATCAACTTGCCGACATATTCACCAAGCCACTTGATGAGAAGAGGTTTTGCAAGCTAAGGAATGAATTGAACATACTTGACTTCTCCAATATGTGTTGATGCACCCCCACTATATGACATGCCTCTCCTTCGAGCAAAGCAAGGTAAAGTTGATTGACATGTCATCCATCCATTGCTAAGGACTTGTTTAGTGCATCTAGTCATTCCTATCATGTCCTAGGCTCATTCATGAAAATCAAATGAATTTAATGCTTGTATGGTACCACTATTGCTTGTATGTTTGAAATGATCTAGTGGTAGCATATGACATGTTTGTGGGCTTGTAAACCTAGTGTTTGATTTAGAAAATGAGCTATAAGTGTTTGACTCAACATGGTACAAGATAACCCTTATCTGGAGGTGTGAAGAAGCTTGTCCTTGGATCAAACCGAGTTAAATATCTTTTGCAAGTAATCTAGATTGAACCAAATTAGGAAAATGATCCTCATTTCACATGGTTTCACTCCAACCTATCTATAATTTGAGCTCACCTTTTGTGCTAATTGTTGACAAAGGGGGAGAGAAACAAAGATATGAGTGATAGGGGAGAGATATGATAAAGGAAAAGGACCAATTAAAATTTTGAGCACACAAGTAGGGGGAGCAAGCTCATAAACTTGTATGATGTATTTGAATGCACATTTCATATATTTGCTTGCACAGTACAAGTTCTTATTTTCAATATCCATGCTTGTGTGGTGTATGCTAGTTATAAGTTTGAATGATGAAATGAAAAACTAGCATGCATAGGCTAAGTAACTAGACTTACGTTCATTCTATGGAAACTAGACCCTTGCATGAAATATTGATCTCACGGGGTACTCTAGTTTTGTGTATGTCTAGTTACTAATGATGCTAAGGATGGTATATTGGTGCACTTCGATTGGCATCATGCTTCAAAGGTCCATCTCTTATACCTTAGCATCACTTGGTAGAAATTGACTCCTATATTTCCTATCTAAGCATATGTGCAAGCTACAATCCAAACTCTTAGCATATATGTAGGGGGAGCAATTACTACCATTTGGAGTTCATGAAACTTGTCCATATTCTTTTACACATGGTAGATATGCTTGGGCAAGCAATGTGAATTCAATTAAATCTCATTTCATATCTTTGTATAAGGGTTGTCATCAATTACCAAAAAGGGGGAGATTGAAAGCTCTAGTTTGGTTTTGGCTAATTGATAAAACCCTAAGTGCTAACCTAGTTTATCAAAGTGATTATGAGATAGGTAGCACTACTCCAAGTGATGAAGCAATGACGAAGATCATGACAATTGTGATGGCATGGTGATGATCAAATGCTTGAACTTGAAAAAAGAAGAAAGGGAAAAACAAAAGGCTCAAGGCAAAGGTATATAATGTAGGAGCCATTTTGTTTTAGTGATCAAGACACTTAGTGAGTGTGATCACATTTAGGATAGATAGCCATACTATTAAGAGGAGTGAAACTCGTATCGAAATGCGGTTATCAAAGTGCCACTAGATGCTCTAATTCATTGCATATGCATTTAGGATCTAGTGAAGTACTAACACCCTTGAAAATGTTTATGAAAATATGCTAACACATATGCACAAGGTGATACACTTGGTGGTTAGCACATTTGAGCAAGGGTGAAGAAGACAGAGGAGATGCCAGCGTCGATCAAGTGACCAGACACTGGATCTGAATGCACCAGACACTAACTACCTACGTCTGGTCACGCTGACCTGGTGGTATAGTAGCTAGGGTATACCACCAGACGCTAGGCTATGTCCGGTCGAGGTGGACCGAACGTGTCCTATCGAGGAAAATGGATTTGGACCCTTACTGTACTCGACCGGACGCTGAGGCTCCAGCGTCCGGTCAGTTTAGCCGGAGCGTCCGGTCAGCACTTAGCCATTGTGATCTGACGGTTCAGTTTTAACTCAGAGTGACAGATAGCATAAATTAGTGGACCGGACGCTAACTCCAGGGTCCGGTCAGTCTGACCGGAGCGTCCGGTCAGAGCACATTTTGCCCAGTGAAGGGGTATAACGGCTCTATTCCATGGGGGCTTCTATTTAAGCCCCATGGGCGGTTGTAGCTCCAACTCTTGCACATTTTCATTGACATAGCAACCTTGTGAGCTTAGCCAAAGCACTCCCACTCATCTCCATCATTGATCCATCATCATTGTGAGATTGGGAGAGAATCCAAGTACATTGCTTGAGTGATTGCATCTAGTGGCACTTGGTATTCGTGTTGCGCTACAGATTTTGCTTGTTTCTCTTGGTGGTTGCCACCACCTAGATGGTTGGAGCAGCGGTGGAGGATCGGCACGAGTTGGTGATTGTTCATGGCCATCTCCGGTGATTGTAAGGGGAGTTGTACCTTCCTCGGTGGAGTGACGAAAGGTAACTCTAGTAAATTGCTCGTGTCATTGAGTTACCTCACTTATGGGTCGGTTCTTGTGGTGTCCTATCATGTGGACGAGGTTTGTGAAACACCTCTTAGCCGCCGAACCACCAAGTGTTGGTCGACACAACAGGGACGTAGCGTGTTGGCAAGCACGTGAACCTCGGGAGAAAATCGATTGTCTCTTGTCATTTGCATTCTCCCGGTGATTGGCTTGATCTTCATCTTGTGATTGGTTCATCCCTACACGGCGGTATAATCACCCTACTTACTTGCTTACATTCTTGCAAACTAGTTGATATAAGCTCTTGTGGCAGAACCTCCTAAGGAATCGGGCCCATGTATATCTATCATTGTCTCAACAGACCTTTGATAGCGTACACGAGTTCCCAACAACTTAAAAGGTCTATCGGGTGTCCTCGGGAAACCCGAATCATCCACGATACTCTTTTCAAACAGGATCCCAATCACAGTCATTGCAGATTACAACAGTTTATTCAAATATATACCAGAGTAAAAGATAGCGGAAGTCTTAAGATAACATAGTTACAAACCAGTTGTTTTCAAACTTACAATACCATAAGTGTCATACAACCATAGTAGCAAGATAATATTACATTAACTTTATTTATCATACAAACTAGTGCCTTGTCCAAAGGTCATTCATCACTCCTCATCGTCATTGACTTCAAACACAGACATGCAGCAGGGACCAAAACAAGCCTGCACATGTGACTCATCTGCAACAAGGGTTAACAAACCCTGAGTACAAAGGTACTCAACAAGACTAACCCGACGTAACGGGTGTAAGACTTTAGGGATGCAGGGGTTTGGGACAAGGTAAGGATGTAGCAAAATTCAAAGTCCTTTGCCAAAAGCTTACTATATTTATCCTATTCTCAAATTTTACCCCTAAGTCCTTTTAGTTCACTATCTCAATTAAATATACATTTCTCATATTCCGTTCCTTCTCATTCCATTCTTTTTCTCATATTTTAGTAATTCACCAGTCCTGCATTGCTTCTGTAATGAATCGAGTCTCCATATCCGTAGAGCACCGGCAATTTGAATTGATTCAAGTCCCAGCTAGGGATTCCTTATCACACGACATATGTAGAACTTAATCTTGCATATATCAACCTTGCTACCAGATCCTCCTATACTAAGCCGTCTCCACGCCACCTGAGAGCACAGCACACCTCAAATCCGGCCACATTCTAGCCATGAGGGTACACACTACTCCTGCCATCTCTCCACTCCCAGTGCGTGGGCATTCGTCTTAGTATCGGATTAGCCGAAGTAGGCTTACCGGAGTATGTGACCAGTACTACAAAGTGTCTCATTCAGAAGATCCACAATGAGTGGCCTTTAAGCGACATAGTCGACAACATTACCCAACATTCAAGGTAAGTCGCCCGACTAGTCTCTAGTTCATTCTACCTTCTTTCTTTCTTTGGCCAGTATGCCATCTTTGATTGTATCGAAACTTTTACTTTGAAAGCCTACCATAAAGCATACTAAGCATTCTACGCCTTTGTAAATGAAATCATCTTCAAGGATGGTAAACAATCAACAAGGTAGGCAATGCATCAAGTAGGTAACATTTGAATTAATCAACTTAATGCAATAGGTAACATAGGTGATAAACTTTTCAAAGTAAACAAGGTAATGGTTTAATGCATAAACCGGGGCTTGCCTTCGTTGGCGATCTCAGGTTCCGGATCCATACCACAATTATCGAATCCCGTGACAACCAGGGATTCTTCCAGAACTTGCTCAACTAGAATCGTTTCACTCTCGGGTTCTACACGAAACGATAACATATGCCTTACCATGATGATAATGTAAACATGATGCTTTCATGGTACATGAAATGTAAAAACACCCCGCAAATGATTTTATTTCACGGTACAGTTGCAAGCCAACAAAACCAACTTGCAAACCTACCATCAAGAACCACACATGTGACTTGACCAAATGGATCTTGAAACCTCACTAGTCACAAAACATGACCAAAACAAGATCCAACACTAATCAAACACTTAGAGTTTGTCTTTATTTATTTTTGAATTAATCTGGAATTAAGCCCAAAAATGAACTTGTTCCAAATAACCTGAAAATTTTATGTAAGCTTCCCCATGACAAATTAGTGTACCAAAAGAAATTTCATAATTTTTGGAATTATATAGTGACCTACAAAAATCATGGAAATTGCATTTTCAATTAATGGACTGAATATTTGAACATTAAAAGTTTATTCAAATTTCAAGTTTCAAATTTTTAAATCATACTAGAACATGTATAGAAGCTACACACAAAATTTCAGAATTTTTGGAGCTATCATGAATTTCTTACAAAATCCCAAAGTTTCAGCACTATTCACAAATTCAGAAAATAAAAATTTTCACTGTTCTTCTTCCTCACTCGCACTGACAGGCGGTCCCGCTCGTCAGTGACACGGAACAAGACACGGCGGCGTGGCCAGCTCCGACCAGCAAAATGCGCCGGCGGTGTTTCTCCGGTGAGATGGACTGCACCAACGTGATCTACACCATGTCGCGAATCTAACCCAACCCTCAAAACAGCAACAGGCACACCAAATGGAACTCTATGCCGGCCATGGCGACTCGGACTCGACGGCGGTCGACGTAGCTATGGCTACGGTGCAGTAGAGTCAAAAGAAAAGCGAGCATCATGCTCAGGAGCTCACTGTGATCACGAGGGTGTACTTGGTGCAGGCGGAGGCGTACTGAATCGCCCTGGCCACGGTGAGGTGAGTCGCGGCGGAGCTTTGGCCGGCTCCGAAGAAGACGACGGCGCGCGGTGGCGCTGATCGGCTAGAAGCGAGGCGAGTAGGTTGGGAATGAGCGGCAGGGTGAGGCAGAGCTGCCAGCCAACGCAATTGGCCTGAGGCAGTCCGACGAGGATGAATGTCACGAGCACGGCAATGGCACCGGCGGCGAGCAGTCGACGGAAAACCGAGGAATGACGACGGCGTGCTCCTATTTATAGAAAGGAAGAAGGCGTCTGGCGTCGACAGCACACGAATGAGCTTGCCACGGAGATGGCAGCGTGTCACCACGCGTGAAAGCGGCGAAGAAGGTCGGCGGTAAGCAGCTCGGTGGCGGTGGCGTCCTGTTCCGGTTGGATTTTGAATTTTGAAATAATTATAGAACTGCCACTGCGTCCATTTTTCAAATTACTCACAAATTTTCTAAAGAAGTTGAAAATCTCCAAAAATGAAAGTTGTTCAATTTTTCAAACTCTACAACTTTGCTTCTAGGAACATTTTCAAATTCTGCCTCCATTTTGAAATTTGAATTTGGGGTGCATTTGAGCATTTCAATCATTTCAAAATTACTCCAAATTTTATATGTAAACTTGAAAAACTTTGAATACCAAAGTTGATCCACATAAAATCACCTCCAACTTTGCTTTTTGCCTCAACCCCAAATTCCATATGGATTTTGAATTAGTCAAAAGGGGCAAAAAGGACTTTTATAATTTGAATATGAATTCAAATTTGATTTGTCTTCCTTTTACTTAAATTTTGATTTTTGACCAGTAACATGGCCCATTAGGGTCATTTAAGTCAAATGACACATGACCTCACATGATCACATGAAATTTGACCCTTGTGGTCATGATCTTTATTTAGGGTTTTGAAACACATCACATGAAATAACAACATTATGAAATAAGGCTTATTTAGTGAATGCATTCAAAAAATTTCTACTTTATGAATGCTTTGCAATGCATATGATGACATGTCAAATTTTAGTGCTAGGTCAAAACACCAGAGGTGTTAAAACCCTTCCCCCTTAAAGAAATCTCATCCCGAGATTTAAAACTTAAGGCTAAGTAATGGAAAAGGAAATATGTCAAGCTAACACATTAGAACTTTATTCAAAAAGGCGAGTGAGGGGGTTTTCCATTCTGTTGACAAACGAGACAAGTTACAATATAGACAAGGTATTGCAACTAGATAGAAGCGAAGAAGTTAGGAAAATTCTCTTCTAAGTAATCCTCGGACTCCCAAGTAGCTTCATCTTAAGTGTGTTGATTCCATTATACTTTGTAGAACTTGATCGTACGTCTCTGAGTGACTCGATCTTTCTGATCTAAGACTCTAATGGGGTACTCGGCATAAGTCAAATCAGGTTCTAGTTCTACATCACCAAAGTCGATCTCTTGGTCAGGTACTTGAAGACATTTCTTTAACTGAGATACATGGAAGATATCATGCATAGCTGACATGTGATCTGGTAGCTTGACGCAATAGGCAACCGGTCCACATCGTTGTTGGATTTGAAAAGGACCTACATAACGGGGCGCCAACTTTCCACGAATCCCAAAATGATGAACTCCTTTCATTGGTGATACCTTGAGGTAGACATAATCTCCCACTTTGAATTCTAGCGGTCGTCTCCTCTTATCAGCATAGCTTTTCTGTCGGGATTGAGCTACCTTCATATTGGCTTGTATGAGTTTAACTTTCTCTTCAGCTTCCTTGACCACATTCGGTCCAAAGAACCAACGTTCTCCAGCTTCTGACCAATTTAAAGGTATCTGGCATCTACGGCCATACAGTGCTTCGAATGGTGCCATTCTAATGCTCTCTTGATGGCTATTATTATATGAGAATTCAGCTAAGGGAAGGCATTCGTCCCATTTAGCACCAAAGGAAAGAACACATGCTCTTAACATATCTTCAAGAATTTGATTTACCCTTTCAGTCTGTCCATCTATTTGCGGATGATAAGCAGAACTACAGATAAGTTTAGTTCCCAAAGACTCATGTAGACTTTTCCAAAACTTGGATATGAACAATGACCCTCTGTCAGAGACAATGGTCTTGGGTGCCCCATGCAGACTGAAGATTCTATCAAGATAAAGCTTGGCATATTGTTTCGCTCGATATTTATCTCTAACTGGTAAGAAATGAGCTATCTTGGTTAGACGATCAACAATAACCCATATTGAATTGTAGCCTGCAGATGTCCTAGGCAATCCTACGATGAAGTCCATACAGATATCTTCCCACTTCCAAGATGGAACTGGCAACAAATGTAATGGACCTGCAGTCTTCATATGAACCGCTTTGACTCTCTGACAAATATCACACTTGGCCACATATTGAGCTATTTCTATTTTCATTTTGGTCCACCAATATCTCTTTCTCAAATCATGATACATTTTGTTGCTACCTAGATGAATGGAGTATCTTGTAGAATGAGCTTCATCAAGAATCTGCTTTCGCAGCTTTAGATTTTTGGGTACTACCAATCTATCCTTAAACCATACAACATCTGATTCATCAATCTTGAAACATGTTGGTTTTCTAGATCTGACTTTATCTTTGATATGGGCTATGCCCTTACTTTTCCGTTGAGCATCAATGATCTGATCTTTGATAGTGGATTCAACTGCAATATTGGACAGGGAACCTTGTTCTATGATTTGTAAATTCAGATGCTCCATCTCTTGACACAATGTTTACTGCATAGGTTCTACAATTAGGCAATGACAATGACTCTTGCGACTCAGGGCATCGGCAACCACATTAGCCTTGCCCAGATGATAGTGCACTTCTAAATCATAATCTTTAATAAGTTCCAACCATCTTCTTTGCCTCATATTCAACTCTGACTGGGTGAAGATGTATTTCAAACTTTTGTGATCCATATAGATATGACATATATTGCCCAATAAATAATGTCGCCAAATCTTGAGTGAATGAACAACATCAGCTAATTCAAGATCATGGGTGGGATAATGTTCTTCATGCTTCTTGAGTTGTCTAGAAGCGTATGCTATGACTCTGCCTTCTTGCATAAGAACACAGCCAATACCAATTCCAGATACATCACAATAGATATCAAATGGCCTCTCGATATCAGGTTGTGCTAATACTGGTGCAGTTGTCAATAACTTCTTCAATATCTGAAAGGCCTCTTCACATTCTGTTGACCATACAAACTTAGTTTGATTTTTCAATAGTCCAGTAATTGGCTTCGCAATTCTAGAGAAGTCAGGGATAAACCGACGGTAATACCCTGCCAACCCCAGGAAACTACGAACTTGATGAACAGTTGTAGGTGCTTTCCAATTAAGGACTTCTTCTACCTTGCTCGGATCTACAGCTATACCTTCAGCAGATAGCACATGACCCAGAAATTGTACTTCCTCCAACCAAAATGCACATTTGCTGAATTTGGCATATAATTGGTGATCTCTTAATCTTTGTAGAACAATACGGAGATGTTCCGCATGTTCCTCTTTGCTCTTAGAGTAGATAAGAATGTCATCAATAAACACCACGGCAAACTTATCCAACTCAGGCATGAAAACTGAGTTCATCAGGTACATGAAATGAGCCGGGGCATTGGTCAGCCCAAAAGACATGACTAAATACTCATATAGACCATATCGGGTAGTAAATGCTATCTTCGGCACATCTTCTCGTCTGATCTTAATCTGGTGATAGCCTGATCTCAAGTCTATCTTCGAGAACACCTTAGCTCCCGCAAGTTGATCAAAAAGCAAATCAATTCAGGGTAAGGGGTATTTATTCTTTATGGTGACTTCATTTAACGGCCGATAGTCAACACATAACCTTAAGGTTTGGTCCTTCTTCTTCACGAAGATAGCAGGGCATCCCCAAGGTGATGAACTGGGTTGAATGAAACCCTTGTCTAACAACTCTTGTAGTTGCATTTTTAATTCTGCTAGTTCTTTGGGTGGCATCCTATATGCTCTTCTTGATATTGGTGCTGTTCCTGGTTTCAGATCAATTCTGAACTCCACGTCTCAGTCTGGTGGCAGACCAGGCAGATCATCGGGAAAGACATCCACAAAATCACATACCACTGAAATTTTCTCGGCTTCTTCAACAATAGTTGCACAGACTGTTTCCACTGTACTCTTAGGAAAGGGAAGTTGGATGAGAAGTTGGGTTTTGCTGTCAGGTGCATTTACCCTTATGGTTCTACGCAGGACATCTATGATAGCCCCATGTTGAGTTAACCAATTCATACCAAGGATCACATCTATATCTTGATCCTTTAATATCAGCATATTGGTAGGGAACTCATAACCTCCCAAATCAATAGGTACATGCTGAACTACCTCCCTTGTATAGATTCGTCCCCCGGGCTACTGTATATGATAGGGTTCTTTTGTTTCCCCAATAGCTATCCCATGCTTCACAACAAATGTACGATTGATGAATGTATGGGATGCACCAGAATCAAATAAGGTAATTGCAGGATGCTTAGCAATGGGAAACATACCCATCATAATTGGTTCTCCTTCTGGAATAGATTCCACTTGAGTATAGAAGACCCTTCCAGTTTTCTTCTCAGCCTGACCCTTCTGATTGTTTTGAGCATTGCCCTTGTACTGATTCTGAGCTTGATTAACAGGGGCTTTGGGTGCATCAGGATTGTTCTTCCTAGGATACGGACATTCTTGGGAAAAGTGTCCGAGTTTACCACAATTATAACATGGAAAATTGTGATTCTGGGGAGTAGCATTGCGGTTTGCATTATTTGTATTATTTTGTTGCTGCGGTGCTTGATGAGTATAAGGCGTATTAGTTGCAGGGCGAATGAAGATTTGCTGCCTGCTTTGGCCTTGTTGTGGGCGGAATGGTGCACGGCCATGATTCTAAGGATGGTATATGATCTTCTGATGCTTTCCACTCGACGATCCGAAAGCAAATATTTTCTTCTTCTTCGCCTCCTTGTGTCGGTGGTAATTCTCCTCTGAAGCGATAGCAATGTTGATTGTCTCGTGGTAAGTTGCGTTACCACAAGTTGCCATCATGGTCTGAAGTTTAGTGTTCAGGCCTCTAAGAAAATGATTCTTTTTCTTCCTGTCAGTATTCACATACTCAATAGCATACTGCGACAGGTGGTTAAAACGCCCAACATAATGCATCACTGGGTGCTCCCCTTGCTTAAGAGCCAAGAACTCTTCTAACTTCATGGTCATCACACCGTCTGGAATATAGTGTGCCCTAAAGGCATCCTTGAACTCCCTCTAGTTGATTTGGTGACCAGCGGGCTGTACTGCTACCAAATTTGCCCACCAGGCACCAGTAGCTCCTCGGAGTTGCTGTGCCACAAACCTAGGTTTCTAAACCTCAGTACAGTGAATCAGCTCAAACTTTTGCTCTATTGTCCTAAGCTAATCATCTGCTTCTAAAGGTTCTTCTGCCTTAGAGAACACTGGTGGACGTGTGTCAGTAAAATCCACATAGGTTGACTCGTCATTTCCATTACGATGGCCACGATTAGGGTATGGTGCCTGCTGGTTCTACACCAATTCCCTTAATAGCCTAGCATTCTCTGCCATTGCATTGACAAGTGCGGCTATGGCATCTGCCATAGTCGAAGGCATTGGTGGAGGATTTGGGCACTCATCATTGTCGTGCGAGCCACTAGCACCAGTTCGGGTGATAGGACGAGGCATCTATTAGAGAAACACATTTACTTACATTATTCTTTATTGAAAGCATTTAAAAGGTTTCATGCTACAAAGGGTCCTTATTTATATTACATGTCTTGTATCCCACAAGACAACCCTAGTTTTCTAGGAAAGCAGTAAAGGAACTACTTCTACTCTAAGCTCTCAGTCTTCGGCATCCGTGCCCATATCGGACGAAACCTCATCTTCATCTGAGAAGTACACTAACTCCTCAGGATCCTCCTCCTCTTCTTCATTCTCGACTTCTCCTAGAGCTACAATCATTTCTTCATCGGTAACTTCACCATCCCCATGAGGAGGATGAAGTTGATCATACAACAGGTGGACATTCTCATGAAGAATGGCATTGTCCATCTCCAGGTCTTCTACGTAGAACTCCAACTCATGGACGTGTTCATTGGCCGCATCCTCTCGTGTCCAGGCTTCATTCCGCAGCTCCATGGTCATGGTGATGCCCCTTTGCATTTCCGCCAACTCCTCTTGATCTTTGGCATGAGCTCGACGAAGAGTGTTGAGCTCCTTGTTAAGGTTCTCGACATTGGCGGGGTTGCTTGAAGATCCTTCCTCACCTAGGTTCTTGTCACTTCCCTCACCAAGCTCATGGCTTCTTGGTGCCAATTGGTGACGAGGGACTCCATGAGGTCCGGTGGACTTGCGTGCGGTTTTCTTGGTCTTTGCCATAGCTTGTAGGATTTAAGGTAGGACTATAAGAATAGCTTGAGGATAATGGAGGTTAGCAAGAATGGGATTGACATTACTTACCCAACCACTATTAAGGGGATTTATTATGCAATGTGCTTAAGCATGATGCATGAATCGATCTTATGAATCTAAGTACAACAGATTTATATAATCATAAGTACTAGATTTTTAATACATAGGACAAACCTAATCATATTATCCGCCACAAACTTTCAAATAAGATAGGATTGAGTCTAGCTCAAAGGTAAGAAGAAAGAAATTGAACTTTCGAAATATCATGTTTACTTTACTTGATCCAAATCATTTTGAAGGTTTTCCAAAGTAACCTACAATGATCTTAGATGGGAACTGCTCTAATACCAGCTATGGCAGAACCTCCTAAGGAATCGGGCCCACGTATATCTATCGTTGTCTCAACAGACCTTTGATAGCGTACACGAGTTCCCAACAACTTAAAAGGTCTATCGGGTATCCTCGGGAAACCCAAATCATCCACGATACTCTTTTCAAATAGGATCCCAATCACAGTCATTGCAGATTACAACAGTTTATTCAAATATATACCAGAGTAAAAGATAGCGGAAGTCTTAAGATAACATAGTTACAAACCAGTTGTTTTCAAACTTACAATACCATAAGTGTCATACAACCATAGTAGCGAGATAATATTACATTAACTTTATTTATCATACAAACTAGTGCCTTGTCCAAAGGCCATTCATCACTCCTCATCATCATTGACTTCAAACATAGACATGCAGTAGGGACCAAAAAAAGCCTGCGCATGTGACTCACCTGTAACAAGGGTTAACAAACCCTGAGTACAAAGGTACTCAACAAGACTAACCCGACGTAACGGGTGTAAGACTTTAGGGATGCAGGGGTTTGGGACAAGGTAAGGATGTAGCAAAATTCAAAGTCCTTTGCCAAAGGCTTACTATATTTATCCTATTCTCAAATTTTACCCCTAAGTCCTTTTAGTTCACTATCTCAATTAAATATACATTTCTCATATTCCGTTCCTTCTCATTCCATTCTTTTTCTCATATTTTAGTAATTCACCAGTCCTGCATTGCTTCTGTAATGAATCGAGTCTCCATATCCGTGGAGCACCGGCAATTCGAATTGATTCAAGTCCCAGCTGGGGATTCCTTATCACACGACATATGTAGAACTTAATCTTGCATATATCAACCTTGCTACCGGATCCTCCTATACTAAGCCGTCTCCACGCCACCCGAGAGCACAGCACACCTCAAATCCGACCACATTCTAGCTATGAGGGTACACACTACTCCCGCCATCTCTCCACTCCCAGTGCGTGGGCATTCGTCTTAGTATCGGATTAGCCGAAGTAGGCTTACCGAAGTATGTGACCAGTACTACAAAGTGTCTCATTCAGAAGATCCACAATGAGTGGCCTTTAAGCGACATAGTGGACAACATTACCCAACATTCAAGGTAAGTCGCCCGACTAGTCTCTAGTTCATTCTACCTTCTTTCTTTCTTTGGCTAGTATGCCATCTTTGATTGTATCGAAACTTTTACTTTGAAAGCCTACCATAAAGCATACTAAGCATTCTACGCCTTTGTAAATGAAATCATCTTCAAGGATGGTAAACAATCAACAAGGTAGGCAATGCATCAAGTAGGTAACATTTGAATTAATCAACTTAATGCAATAGGTAACATAGGTGATAAACTTTTCAAAGTAAACAAGGTAATGGTTTAATGCATAAACCGGGGCTTGCCTTCGTTGACGATCTTAGGTTCCGGATCCATACCACAATTATCGAATCCCGTGACAACCAGGGATTCTATTTAAGCCCCATGGGCGGTTGTAGCTCCAACTCTTGCACATTTTCATTGACATAGCAACCTTGTGAGCTTAGCCAAAGCACTCCCACTCATCTCCATCATTGATCCATCATCATTGTGAGATTGGGAGAGAATCCAAGTACATTGCTTGAGTGATTGCATCTAGTGGCACTTGGTATTCGTGTTGCGCTACAGATTTTGCTTGTTTCTCTTGGTGGTTGCCACCACCTAGATGGTTGGAGCAGCGGTGGAGGATCGGCACGAGTTGGTGATTGTTCATGGCCATCTTCGGTGATTGTAAGGGGAGTTGTACCTTCCTCGGTGGAGTGACGAAAGGTAACTCTAGTAAATTGCTCGTGTCATTGAGTTACCTCACTTATGGGTCGGTTCTTGTGGTGTCCTATCGTGTGGACGAGGTTTGTGAAACACCTCTTAGCCGCCGAACCACCAAGTGTTGGTCGACACAATAGGGACGTAGTGTGTTGGCAAGCACGTGAACCTCGGGAGAAAATCGATTGTCTCTTGTCATTTGCATTCTCCCGGTGATTGGCTTGATCTTCATCTTGTGATTGGTTCATCCCTACACGGCGGTATAATCACCCTACTTACTTGCTTACATTCTTGCAAACTAGTTGATATAAGCTCTTGTGGCAGAACCTCCTAAGGAATCGGGCCCATGTATATCTATCATTGTCTCAACAGACCTTTGATAGCGTACACGAGTTCCCAACAACTTAAAAGGTCTATCGGGTGTCCTCGGGAAACCCGAATCATCCACGATACTCTTTTCAAACAGGATCCCAATCACAGTCATTGCAGATTACAACAGTTTATTCAAATATATACCAGAGTAAAAGATAGCGGAAGTCTTAAGATAACATAGTTACAAACCAGTTGTTTTCAAACTTACAATACCATAAGTGTCATACAACCATAGTAGCAAGATAATATTACATTAACTTTATTTATCATACAAACTAGTGCCTTGTCCAAAGGTCATTCATCACTCCTCATCGTCATTGACTTCAAACACAGACATGCAGCAGGGACCAAAACAAGCCTGCACATGTGACTCATCTGCAACAAGGGTTAACAAACCCTGAGTACAAAGGTACTCAACAAGACTAACCCGACGTAACGGGTGTAAGACTTTAGGGATGCAGGGGTTTGGGACAAGGTAAGGATGTAGCAAAATTCAAAGTCCTTTGCCAAAAGCTTACTATATTTATCCTATTCTCAAATTTTACCCCTAAGTCCTTTTAGTTCACTATCTCAATTAAATATACATTTCTCATATTCCGTTCCTTCTCATTCCATTCTTTTTCTCATATTTTAGTAATTCACCAGTCCTGCATTGCTTCTGTAATGAATCGAGTCTCCATATCCGTAGAGCACCGGCAATTTGAATTGATTCAAGTCCCAGCTGGGGATTCCTTATCACACGACATATGTAAAACTTAATCTTGCATATATCAACCTTGCTACCAGATCCTCCTATACTAAGCCATCTCCACGCCACCTGAGAGCACAGCACACCTCAAATCCGGCCACATTCCAGCCATGAGGGTACACACTACTCCTGCCATCTCTCCACTCCCAGTGCGTGGGCATTCGTCTTAGTATCGGATTAGCCGAAGTAGGCTTACCGGAGTATGTGACCAGTACTACAAAGTGTCTCATTCAGAAGATCCACAATGAGTGGCCTTTAAGCGACATAGTCGACAACATTACCCAACATTCAAGGTAAGTCGCCCGACTAGTCTCTAGTTCATTCTATCTTCTTTCTTTCTTTGGCCAGTATGCCATCTTTGATTGTATCGAAACTTTTACTTTGAAAGCCTACCATAAAGCATACTAAGCATTCTACGCCTTTGTAAATGAAATCATCTTCAAGGATGGTAAACAATCAACAAGGTAGGCATGCATCAAGTAGGTAACATTTGAATTAATCAACTTAATGCAATAGGTAACATAGGTGATAAACTTTTCAAAGTAAACAAGGTAATGGTTTAATGCATAAACCGGGGCTTGCCTTCGTTGGCGATCTCAGGTTCCGGATCCGTACCACAATTATCGAATCCCGTGACAACCAGGGATTCTTCCAGAACTTGCTCAACTAGAATCGTTTCACTCTCAGGTTCTACACGAAATGATAACATATGCCTTAACATGATGATAATGTAAACATGATGCTTTCATGGTACATAAAATGTAAAAACACCCCGCAAATGATTTTATTTCACGGTACAGTTGCAAGCCAACAAAACCAACTTGCAAACCTACCATCAAGAACCACACATGTGACTTGACCAAATGGATCTTGAAACCTCACTAGTCACAAAACATGACCAAAACAAGATCCAACACTAATCAAACACTTAGGGTTTGTCTTTATTTATTTTTGAATTAATCTGGAATTAAGCCCAAAAATGAACTTGTTCAAAATGACCTGAAAGTTTTATGTAAGCTTCCCCATGACAAATTAGTATGCCAAAACAAATTTCATAATTTTCTGAATTATACAGTGACCTACAAAAATCATGGAAATTGCATTTTTCAATTAATGGACTGAATATTTGAACATTAAAAATTTATTCAAATTTCAAGTTTCAAATTTTTAAATCATACTAGAACATGTACAGAAGCTACACACAAAATTTCAGAATTTTTGGAGCTATCATGAATTTCTTACAAAATCCCAAAGTTTCAGCACTATTCATAAATTCAGAAAATAAAAATTTTCACTGTTCTTCTTCCTCACTCGCACTGACAGGCGGTCCTGCTCGTCAGTGACACGGAACAAGACACGGCGGCGCGGCCAGCTCCGACCAGCAAAATGCGCCGGCGGTGATTCTCCGGTGAGATGGACTGCACCAACGTGATCTACACCATGTCGCGAATCTAACCCAACCCTCAGAACAGCAACAGGCACACCAGATGGAACTCTACGCCGGCCATGGCGACTCGGACTCGATGGCGGTCGACGTAGCTATGGCTACGGTGCAGTAGAGTCAAAAGAAAAGCAAGCATCACGCTCAGGAGCTCACTGTGATCACGAGGGTGTACTTGGTGCAGGCAGAGGCGTACTGAATCGCCCTGGCCACGGTGAGGTGAGTCGCGGCGGAGCTTCGACCGGCTCCGAAGAAGACGACGTCGCGCGGTGGCGCTGATCGGCTAGAAGCAAGGCGAGTAGGTCGGGAATGAGCGGCAGGGTGAGGCAGAGCTGTCGGCCAACGCAATTGGCCTGAGGCGGTCCGACGAGGATGAATGTCACGAGCGCGGCAATGGCACCGGCGGCGAGCAGTCGACGAAAAACCGAGGAATGACGACGGCGTGCTCCTATTTATAGAAAGGAAGAAGGCGTCTGGCGTCGACAGCACACGAATGAGCTTGCCACGGAGATGGCAACGTGTCACCACGCGTGAAAGCGGCGAAGAAGGTCGGCGGCAAGCAGCTCGGTGGCGGTGGCGTCCTGTTCCGGTTGGATTTTGAATTTTGAAATAATTACAGAACTGCCACTGCGTCCATTTTTCAAATTACTCACAAATTTTCTAAAGAAGTTGAAAATCTCCAAAAATGAAAGTTGTTCAATTTTTCAAACTCTACAACTTTGCTTCTAGGAACATTTTCAAATTCTGCCTCCATTTTGAAATTTGAATTTGGGGTGCATTTGAGCATTTCAATCATTTCAAAATTACTCCAAATTTTATATGTAAACTTGAAAAACTTTGAATACCAAAGTTGATCCACATAAAATCACCTCCAACTTTGCTTTTTGCCTCAACCCCAAATTCCATATGGATTTTGAATTAGTCAAAAGGGGCAAAAAGGACTTTTATAATTTGAATATGAATTCAAATTTGATTTGTCTTCCTTTTACTTAAATTTTGATTTTTGACCAGTAACATGGCCCATTAGGGTCATTTAAGTCAAATGACACATGACCTCACATGATCACATGAAATTTGACCCTTGTGGTCATGATCTTTATTTAGGGTTTTGAAACACATCACATGAAATAACAACATTATGAAATAAGGCTTATTTAGTGAATGCATTAAAAAAATTTCTACTTTATGAATGCTTTGCAATGCATATGATGACATGTCAAATTTTAGTGCTAGGTCAAAACACCAGAGGTGTTACAGCTCTTTAGTGTAACTAGAATTGAGAGCTTGCTTGATTATTTACATTCATCTAGTTGAGCTCTTTGGAGTAGCAAGTTTGTGTGCCTAAGTAATCATTGCAACTAGAATTGTTGAATAGGTGGCTTGCAACCCTTGTAGAGCTAGAGCAAGTTTGCATTACGCTATTTGTCATACTAATCAAATTGCTCTAGTTGATTTGTAGATTTTTAAATAGGCTATTCACCCCCCCCCCTCTAGCCATATTAGGACCTTTCACCTAGGCTCAGGAATAAAGTCACCGACCGACTCAAACTGGACGTAGGGCACGTTGCCTGAACCAGTATAAACCCTGTATCATTGAGTGCTAGGCCACCTCCGACCACAACGTACGGCAAAACTACAAATATTTACGTGTTGGTCACTTTCTGCACCGATAGATGGCGACAGGAAAGTGGCCAGGCGTGGTGAAGAACGCCGCGTCGGAGCAGTCATCATGGACCACACCGCATCGACTCGAAAGAACTCGGCGGCGAGTGGTGAGTGATGGTGGGGAGACAGGAAAGCAGATGGCGACGCTCGAGCACAGTGGAGCACGTCGCTGCATTGCGGCCGCAGTGATGCGGGGGCAGAGAGTTGGTTCAAGAATGGATAGGGAAACAACAACGATTCGATAAATATGTGAGAGTGGCAATTTTGCGGATGGCAATGTTGCCTGTTGAGCTGTTCGGGCGTTGGGGCCCACCAACGTGCGTCCGGACAAAACGGACGCCCCATCCACAACATTATCCATCTCCAAAACACACTCTCTCGTAAGTGCACGGGAAAGCAATGACAATTTTGTATTTTAGGCCTTTTTGAAAACTGTTGTTATAAATAGATATCTATGAAACTTTCTTTAAAAGGCAGAAGCGAAGGAAGGGTGCTCATATACATAGAGGAGCATAATCCTAGAAGTGGAAACTTCGAAACATGGCATAATCTGGAGAATTGGGAATGGGCAGCAAATCAATATTTGGAGTGACCCGTGGCTTACCCCAAAGGGCCAAAACCTTCTGACCACAGTGGAAGAGTTGATAGACCCGACAACGGGACAGTGGGATGCTCAACTACTGAACCAAACTTTTTGGGAGGAATAAGCTGACGACACTTTGATAGTCATGAAAGCTTGCAGCTGACAACTCCTCACTTTAAAGGCCCTGCTACACTCTTTTGGTGAATCAACAGGTCTGAAAGTGAACTATAGCAAATCAGTCATGGTGCCAATCAATATTCAGGAGAGTAAGCTTGACCATCTGGCAAGGACTTTCAATTGTGAGACAGGCAAGCTGCCTTTCATATATCTGGGCCTGCCTCTTGGATTAACAAAGCCCAAAGTCATTGATTTTTCACCTCTTGTCAGCAGATGTCAAAGAAGGCTAGCTGCAACATCAATTTTCCTCAATCAAGTTGGAAGGCTAGAATTGACCAACTCAGTTTTCTCAGCTTTTCCTACTTTCTGCATGAGCACTTTTGCTCTTCATAACACAGTGATTGCTCAAATTGATAAATTCAGAAAATTGTGTCTATGGAGAGGGGCTGACCTCAATGCAAGACAAAAGCCAAAAGCTGCCTGGACAAATGTTTGTAAATCAAAGCAGGAAGGGGGACTAGGAGTGATAGATCTCAAAACTCAAAATGAAGCACAGCTCCTAAAGCACTTGATGAAATTTTTCAACGGAGAAGACTTACCCTGGGTTTCACTTGTATGGGAGAGTTACTATGAGGCTGGTAGTTTACCATCCCTAGCTAAGAAAGGCTCTTTTTGGTGGAGAGATATCTTAAAATTACTGGACAAATTCAAAGGGTTAGCAATGGTAAACATCAACAATGCTAAGTCATGCTTCCTATGGACAGACTTATGGAACAACAAGGTCCCAATGCACACCTATCCAGAACTTTTTTCATTTGTGAAATCAAAGACAACAATTCTAGCGGAAGCCAAATCAAGGGAAAACATTCTGAACCTTTTCCACTTACCACTATCACAACAAGCTTTTGATCAGCTGACTCAATTACAGCAAGACCGTAGAGAAATATTGGATTGCTAATAAGAAGCATGTGATATCTAATGTTGTTTCTTTTGCTGTATTATGGTCTTTGTGGAAACTAAGAAATGAGCTGTGCTTTCAGGGAGTGGTTTGGTTGGGAGTGAAGATAGTGTTGATCCGGGTCTCAAGAATGCTAAGAAGGTGGTTGCCGTTGTACAAGCAGGAAGTTGGAAGAGCTGGTCTACAAGCTGGAAGGTTACCACGTCGTCCGGCGCAGATCGAGTGAAAGGAGGAGATTACAATGGCTTCGTCATCGCAGTTGGATCCACTGGGTGCTCAGTCTTTAACCGATGCCAGGAATGAATCTCATGTGATTGAGTCTTGTAATGAGCAACTTGGCTAGCTTGTGTTTGGTTCAGTGATTTTGTGCGTGAGCGCCGAACTTTGTCTGAACTCGATGGTTTTGCTTTTTGAAATACAAAAGCAAGGGAGACTGTCTAAAAAAAATACTTCTAAGATATTCAGTTTTTTTAGCTGGGTCCCATATTCGTCGACGCTACTGTCAATGCCCGATATACAAATATTCTTGCATATAATTTTCAAAAAGAAATATTCTTGCATATATATTGTATATATATAATTCCATAGTCAAGAGATTCTCTGCGATGAAATCCACCCACATTTCATTATTCGATCACCAAACATTGTTATTGTTAGTCATCATTGACAATCTCCCAAAATAATAGATAATAAAATTAACCGGAGACTAAGGAAAACTATTCGCTGACCATTCTAACGTTCTGCAACAAGCAATTGTTTAGTGACAAGTCACAGGCCAAAGCTTGGACTCCCACTCTGTAACATTCTCGTTGTTACACCTAAATCATTTACTAAAATATGTAATGAGCATCATATTTAGGCCATCTTCGCTGGTCTGAAACTTGACTGAAACTGGCTGGTTTTGTGAGAGAGAAACACTGTAGCGGCTGGTTGATGAACAATGTTCGCTGAGGAGGAGCAGCCGACTGACCAGCGAACGCGCCCTTATATGTTAGTGCATGTGATGAAGTGTGTAGATCAATTTCTTATAACCTAAAATGACTAATAAAAATGTTAAATGAAAGTTGATTCAATAGCTCATGTATATCAAGTAGGGTTTAAAACTAATTTTTATTGAACAAAAATGCTATAGAACATATATGTGGTGCTTAAATAAAGATTGGAATATGAACTTTGTAGATGACAATGAAATACTTGCTGTAGAAAAATAATATTGCTAGCCAATATTTTTAATAGGCTAGAAAAGCAATTTGAAATCAAGTTCAGCTCAAAAGACAGAATATTTTTAAGTATGTTGACAGCTAGACAATGCCATGTTTGGCAATTTATTTTGCGAAATCTGGTTAAGAAAATGTATAAGTGTTAGCTCGGTTTGGTAGCCTCATATGCCATCTTGAGCATGATGAAGATAGTTAAGGTCCAGAAGCAACCGTTTAGTTTTTATATGCGCTTTAAAATTCGTGCACAACACGGTCTCGAGCTGGTTGGCCGCGTGGGCGCAGTCACCACGCTCGGGAGTTCGGCGTCGCCACGCTGGTTGTCCCGCGTGCACGCGCGCTGCCATGCGTGGCCGGCCACGGCTACTCTGGCCTGGCTGTGGCCTGGACGCCGCTGGCTCCTGGCGCGCGGAGCCGCCGCCGCTGCTTGCGTAACCAGGCGGTGCTGTCGCCGGCCCCATCGCGCTGCCGCACTACCGACCCACCTCGCGCAGCGACGCAGCCGCTGCCGGTGCCATCGCCTCGCCGTCATGTCCGTGCCTCCCTCTGCGTCTCTGTGTCGTTGCCGGCCCAGTGCGGTGCCGCCTCTGCCGCGCGCACGTGGCTAGGCTCACCGCCGCCTTGTCATTGATGGCACTACGGTGCGCGGGCCACGTCGGTCGCGAACGCGCGCACCTGTCTGCTAGCGCCGGGACGTGGGTCTCTACAGTCGCGCCAACCACATCCAACCAAGTCACGCGCACACCGAGCCATCGGCCGTACCCCACCGCTCTCTCTCTCTCTGTTTCTCATCTCTCTGCTGCCGTCGAGCCGCACCCACGTGCGAGCCAGAGAACGGTCACCTCTACTCAATTCCGCCCGTCTACACCTTCGCCCTCCCGTCTTCTCGCCGCCCGACCCCGCACACCCATGATGACGCCCCCGCCCAAGCACCAATTTGGCTTCTTTCCTCCAGCGTGCCATTAAGGCCGTGTCTGGCTGTGGACGAGGGCAACCCTCCTACCATCCCTCCCGAGTCAATTCACTCGCACCACTAGCTTCGCCTTGCCTTCCTCTCCACCTTGCGCACGTCAGCGGAACCGCTACCGCCTCCCCATCATTACTGATGCGACCGTGCCGCCACGGTGCACCGCTGCACGGCTCGGCCGCACATGGTCAGCCCTCCTCCATCATCCTCCGCCCCAATCGTCACCTCGCCCTGGTCCATGGTAGCCTCCTGATGCTCATGCGCTAACCAATTAGGCCTATAGCTACCCCAGCACATCGAAACAGTGGTGCCACCATCGCAGATGGCCGTGTGCCACTGTAGCCTTCCTCAGCCAGTCGTGTCACCCAGCATCGCCGCTTAGCGTAGCCGCTCAGGTCGGAGAGTGTGAGACGGTACGACTTGGCTATGGTCTAGCGCCGTAGTAAGAACTAGAAGATGAAGAATGATGAAATGGTTCTGATTGCTCAACCATTGCTTGAAAGTAGAATAGGTGCTTACCTAGACTGGTTAGCTAATGAAGTAATCATGACTGCTAATAAAACTTGACTGTAAGGGTGAACTATTAGTAATGCTTTTCGTAAATAAAAAGAAAACAGCAAACCTATATTGCCTATCATATCCTTGAGAGTCGGGAAACTATTCTCACTAGTTGGGTAAGTCTTGCGAGTACATTGTGTACTCAGGGTTTATTTTACCCCTGTTGCAGGTGCAGCTTGAGGAGTAGCTCTTGTGTGGAGGATTCTTTTGGTGGGCATAGACGGATCCTTATATCGTTTCCGCTAGATGTTTATTTTCATTCCGCCGTTTAATTATCGCACTCTGAACTCTGGTATTGTAATAAATAATTTCCAAGAACTCTTGTTGTATGAAATAGACTAAGTATTGTAACTCGCACTCATTATCAGATTCTGAATGTAAAACGTGGATTATTTTGAGTTCTTCCTTGGGGTGTGCTCGACAGAATTGTCCGATATAGCTCACTTTCGAGGTGCTTAGTGTCTAGTGGAAGACGAGCGTCTCCGAAAGCGTGTTATTTTGGACGGTTCTGCCACACACTCCCACATAACTTTTTTTTGTTCGAGATGTTAGCCACTCACCTGGACATTCTTGACCATGTTCAGACACAGCAGAGTTCTGAAGCTTTCTGCGTCATTCTTTATACGATTACTAAGTAGCGTGCCCGTGCGTTGCTACGGGACAACTAAATTTGTTTACTAAAAACACACGGATCGCACCATAAGATAATAATACTGTAAAATTAAATACCGACGTTAAAGCGACATTTAATCCAAAAAGCAAAGTTCATGAAATTAACGCAGTCATGGAGAGCGCGGCGTCGCATGCTTACAAACTCTATTGTATATCTATATAGACCTTTCCATGATACGGGTAAGATAATATTTTATATCAGCAGGAAGAAATATCCGATATTAATTTCTTTTGTCTACCAATAAATCCACGAATAAGTTCCACCACATCACGAGGCTCACATTTTAGTGACCTCTGATCCTGAGCAAGTAATGTCGTGCCATGAATGGCCACAAGGACCACCGCCATTCGCCTGCCAACCTCTGAGCTGCCCATGAGAATTCAGATGGGTGAAGAGCATATATTGCCCCGGGCTAACACCACGATCATATTTTAGGTAATGCAAAGTAACAACCAAACGCGGTATAAAATAAGGAGTGATACAAACTTACAGGGTTATTATATCATTATCCAAAAAAGATCAAACTTATGTTGTCCAATACAACAAGGATTAACTTAATCTATGCCTTGATATATATTGTGTTTCTCTCCCCGTCCAACCTAAGACCAACTATCCAGTTCCAGTTAGCAGATGCTGTCGAGCTTCCCTACATTGAACCATTTTGTTGTTGAGACAGAAACAACTCAAGGCTAGATTTGCAGTGCTGTGCATCCAAATATGGTTGATATTTGCATTTTCTTGAGTGAGAAGTGCGAACACATGCATGTTGCCTGGTGAACAGTCATATGGTTCCATTACCATGGTAATTGTTTTTGAATCACTCATGCTAAATGGTAGAAAATGCAATTGCAGAATTGCCCCTGCTCACAGATTGATCCCAAAAGAAACTCATGGTTTATTCTACATGTATTGACCGCCACCCAAAGGCAATAGCTATTCCACTCTAATACTGTGTCGGTAGAATAGAGAAGTCAACAAATGACATGGCAATGGTTTGATGAGACCATAGATACACACATGCTCAGTTTCATGTATCATGAAAAACTTTCATTGACGAGCATGTTTTTTACTCTGGTCTTCATGCAGCCCTCTTTCAGATAATCAAGACTGCATCAAGCACTGGTTACTCTGAGGATAGAGAAGCTGACAACCAAGGAAAGATCTGTCCTCCCGTAATGCCATGCACACCAAGCCAAAGGAATCAAGAATCTGAAACGCACACTTCTAATGATGGCTCTGCTTCACTAGCAATGACCAGACCAGCTGCTCTTGGTCTGCAAAATGCATCACCACAACAACAATAATTCGATTTCATGGCTTCAAATATCATGAGCTGAAGAAAACATGAAAGCAAAATATTTAGTGAGGTAGCTGATTATCATAGGATAGTGCTACCATCGGTGTGTGTTATTACCAGAATATAATTTTGCAAGCTAACAAACATCCAGCATTTAGGATAAAACAATTATGTACCATCAAATTTATAAAAAGAAAAGCCTCACTTCACATCAAACTTACCGGTATAGCATTTTTAAACCAATACTGCCAGCTTGCTCGAAATATAGGGTCATCATAGAATAAATACAGAGAATAAACCAAGTGGTAATAATATTTTCCACATGCTAAAATATTTTCTCTTTGTTAAATAAACAACAAAATTATCTGGTGAGCTGCTTGTGTTCTCACCTAGGTCACACCTCTTCACCAGAAATGAAACAGTAGCGTCCAATACCACCAAATTGTCTGCCAAGAAATGTTGCACAATTTCAGGTCACGTAATATAAATTGCATTTATAACTCATGGTCTTCCATATATCAACTCCTCATCTGCATCTGGACCAAACCATTTTTCATAATGCATAATCTGAGAGACTAATTCTGCTCAGACATAGAACAAAGGAAGTGTAGCAGCCCGACCACCCTTTTTGCACTTCAGGAACACAAATCTACTCTCGTAACATAAATCTACTCTCATAACAACAACCTATAGACTGTAGATAGAGTTTGTCTGTTTTTTTTATCTCGTGTAATGTAATCCATGAATTAATTAGAATCACAGTTCTAGATATTAACTGAGTTACATGTCCCAAACAAACTAAATGCATCTACTCCGAATTGCAGTTTACGAACCGTTTCACAAAAATTGTTGCCCAAAACAGATGCCCGAACGAAACATCTTACAAGCTAATTGATTTTGTGGATTTACTGGAAAAACAAATCATGACTCCTAGAGCAAACCATAGAGTGCAACCTCTTGATGCCTCGTCTGAGTCCGACGTCATGACAAGATTGATGCCACAACCCCTTCTTTGCCACTGCCTCTATCCGTGCTACCACTACCATATAACCGAGCCACGAATCCTGAATTGCAGCCTGCTGTGGGAACCAGCGGAGGTGCCGTCGATGTGGAGGTTCTAGTAAAGCAGGGTTCTGCCTGCAACAATGGGACAAGACCTGCAACAATGGGGCAAGATAATGAATCAGCTGTAGAGTGAATAGATCGGCAATGGTGTAGTCCGGCGACTTGATGTCATTAGCTGGCCCCGTACCCCAAACCACCAGTGAGTTTTCTAGCGAATCGATGGCATTACCTTGGTCTCCTCCCACGGTGCGGTACCAAGGCACCAGATCTACCGATAGGGCCTGTTGGATGAGCGGGCGTGTGAGGTGGGAGTCATGGATCAGAGTGGGAGCGGGTGAAAGCTCTAGTTTGGTTTTGGTGAATTGATGAAACCCTAAGTGCTAACCTAGTTTATCAAGTGATCATGAGATAGGTAGCACATTCCAAGTGGTGAAGCAAATGAAGATCATGACATGATGATGGCAATGCCATGGTGATGATCAAGTGCTTGGAATTAAAAAGAAGAAAGAGAAAAACAAAAGGCTCAAGGCAAAGGTATAAATGATATGAGCCATTTTGTTTTGGTGATCGAGACACTTAGCGAGTGTGATCATATTTAGGATCGATAGTCGTACTATTAAGAGGAGTGAAACTCGTATCGGAATACGGTTATCAAAGTGCCACTAGATGCTCTAACTCATTGCATATGCATTTAGGATCTAGTGGAGTGCTAACACCCATGAAAATGTTTATGAAAATATGCTAACACATGTGCACAAGGTGATACACTTGATGGTTGGCATATTTGAGCAAGGGTTAGGAACTTCACTAGCGGAGTGTCCGCCCGTAGAGTGCGGACAGTCCGACGGGGCCACCGGCGCCCTAGACAGAAAAGACAGAGGTCACTATAAGTGACCGGACGCTGGTCTCGGTAGGACCGGCGTGTCCGGTCAGGTGGAGCACGAAGACGCTGGCGTCGGTCTCTGACCGGACGCTGGAGGGGTGCGTTCGGTCCTGCTGACGTGGCAGCGCATAGGGAGTCGCCGTGTGACCGGACGCTGGGTGTGTCTGGTCGAGCATGACCAGATGCGTCCAGTCGTGAAAAGTCATCTCTGGATGCTTACTAGAAACGACCGGACGCTGGGGCTCAGCGTCCGGTCACTTTGAGCTGGTGCGTCCGGTCATCACTTGACCGTTGAGATCGGGCGATCTACATTTGAAGAGAGGGGACACGTGGCACGCATCGCGTGACCGAACATTGAGGTCCAGCGTCCGGTCAATATGACCAGAGCGTTCGATCACCCCGTGTTGTGCCTAGTGAAGGGGTACAACGACTCTATTTCGTGGGGGTTTCTATTTAAACCCCATGGCTGGCTCAAGCTCACCCTCTTGGCCATTTGCATTGACATAGCAACCTTGTGAGCTTAGCCAAAGCCCTTCCACTCATCTCCATCATAGATTCATCATTTTTGTGAGATTGGGAGAGAATCCAAGTGCATTACTTGAGTGTTTGCATCTAGAGGCACTTGGTGTTCGTGTTTTGCTGCGGGATTCGCTTGTTACTCTTGGTGGTTGTCACCACCTAGACGGCTTGGAGCAGCGAGGATCATCGAGCGGAGGGTGGTGATTGTCTCCGGCTCCGATCATGGTGATTGTGAGGGGTTCTTGACCTTTTCTCGACAGAAAGCCAAAAGGTACTCTAGTGAATTGCTCGTGGCTTTTGTGATCCTCATCTTGTGTTGGTTGTGCGGCACCCTATTGAGGGTTTGGCGTGTGATGCCAATTAGCGCGTGAACCTCCAAGTGAGTGAATCGCCACAACGAGGAGTAGCTTGCCGGCAAGCAAGTGAACCTCGGTAAAAAATCATTGTGTTCATCATTTGATTCCGAGGTGATTGGTCTTTATTGTTATTTATTCTTGTGATTGATTGGTTCCTTCCTCGACACGGCGGTATAACCTTCTTGCTCACTGTCTTTATATTACCGCAAACTAGTTGTCAAGCTCTTTAGTGTAGCTAGTTGTGAGAGCTTGTTAGTTTGGTTAGTGTGGCTCTTTAGTTAGCCTTTGAGAGCACACTAACTTAGTGTAGTGACATAGCTATTGTGTGGATAGAAACTATATCAATTAGATTTGTGGTAGGTGGCTTGCATTTTTAGTAGGCTAGCGCAACACTTGCTTCGCCTCATAATTGTCTAACCGGTTTGCTAAGTGTTGTTGTAGAAATTTTTATTAGGCTATTCACCCCCCTCTAGCCATTAGGATCTTTCAACGGGGTAGCAGAGGAGCTATGGTGCCGTTGAGGCCTACCGCGGCGGACGCCGAGACGTGGCGGCGGTAGGGAGCGGGCGAGCGTCAGGAGGGCCGCGAGGAAGAGGAGGCGGAGGATTGGCACACCTGGCGATCCTATTGTGTCGCGTCGGGGCAGCGGCGGGCGATCGTGGAGGCGGCGGCGTCCGGTGGCGTCGGGTCGACGGCGCAACTTCGGCGTCCAGTGGCGTCAGGCCGATCGATGGATCGGGATTGAGGAGGACGGAGCCGAGGTCGCGAGGAGGAGGCCGCGGTGTCGCGAGGGCGTCACACGAGGAGGAGTGGGCACGACGAGATGGACGATTCGGTCCCACCTGCCGGCGCTTCGAAACAAGAAGAGTTGCGGTGGCACGTCATTGGTAGAGAGGCAGATCCAAAACAAATGTCGCACAAAAAGTGTCCACGCTCTGTTCCTTTTAGTTGTAGAAGATTCCAACCATTGTTTTGTTGGTTCTTTAATAAAAAGCAAAAAAAAAAAAGAAATCGACATTTTATTGTGGTGACTCTAGAATTCGCATCAGAAAATCTTCTTGTAACTATCAATTTTTTTTTATAAAAAAAACAGAAGTGCTAGGAGGCATCTACACGCTCGGTGGAGCTGACTCACCTAGCACCTAGGTATTTTTTTTTGTAAGTGTTTTTTTATACAACGAAATGATTGGCAATGACAAATCCTTTGCTGCAAAATGCCATATCCCTTTTATTCACGAGTCACGACGCAATACTTCAACTGGGGAAGAAAAGTGCAACCACCTATTCACTGAGTAGAACATGATCGCTTTTCTAGTGTCTAGCATTTTAAATAAAGAGCTGTTGGTCATATAACCTTTAACCAAAAAAAAAATGTATTGTCATTGCTGGCTATAGATCTTGAGACAGCAAACTTGGAACGAGGAAACTATATACTAGAACTCTCTACCTTACGTCTGAAGACAAAGCTCTCTCGTCTTTGGTGCGAGAACATACATATATATATTGGTATTCTTTCATTGCAGGCATTTCTCCCATCAGGAACTCATGACCAAAGTTTTCTACTTCTCTGTGGTTTCATGCAGATTCATTGGCCACAAGCATGAACTCTGAAGTCACAGAATTAGGTATAGAAACTACCTACCGTGCCTATCATTCTATCCAAAACGAAACACCCGAAACAAAAGCCTTCTGCTTTGACTGCTTCAAAGTCCAAGACCCTGTTCGTTTGGGATTGTTTAGCTGATAAGTCGTATTTTTTTTAGCCAACGAACAATATTTTTCTCTCACACCAGATCAGCCATGGTTTATCAGCCACACAAGCCCAAACGAACATGGCGCTAGTACCACTTCTTTTTAGAGGAGGACCAGTGGCCGCACAGTATTTCCTTTTTCTGCTCAGTGCTCATATACCTCTGCACGTACTCGGCCGCTAGGGCCCCACGGGGGATGCAATGCACGCGAGTGCCGTGACTGGCTCGCGCGTGGGGCCTGCTTCTGGGGCCCCACCTGTTGCGGCGTTGTCGCTGCCTCGCTGGGAGAAATATTTTTCGGAGCGCCGCTGGCCTGTGGGGGACAAGGCCGCACAGGGCCACAGGCACAGCGGCGCGGCGTGAACAGGCGGGCACGGGGGTTCTTGCGTGGATGCACTTACTCCGTTGGATTTGGATTGGACGGTGGTTTTGTGGTCGTAGCATAAAACAACCTTGGTACTTCAATCAAACTTCGAAGTATGACTTCGTCGTCCTGAGTTGCAGGTTTTTCTTAGCAAAGTGCACCAGTGTTCAAAACTTCAAATGCCACCTCTTGTCGCCCAATTTTAACCACTACGCCTGTCAGGTCTCACGTAGATCCGACGTGCTTTATTTTTTTTCAAAGGGTTGGGTGAGATATATTCCAATATAGAAACTTGGGCTTTCACAAATGAAAGCAACATCACAACTTTTTAATTTAATAAATTAGATCACAAGTTGTATCAAGTTAAGGTGCCTTTTTGTTGCAAAACTATACATGTAAGAAATTTCATCTCAAAGTATAAACTTAAAAGATGCCATTTGCTAAAGATTTCGTTTTGTCATACTAAATCTATAGTTTTATGATAAGTTGCACATCAAGTATGTAGCTTTGCAATATAATATACATAGTTGTGTGATACATTGACCAAAAAGTATCTTTGTAATGCAAGTTATTAAACATGTAGATAGTTTTCTCCAATATTGCACCAATTATAACTCCATGTGGGTTGTGAAGCTTATCTTAGGCATCCTAGGCATGAGTAATCATAACTCCATGTGGGGTCCCAATAAAGTATAATTCCAACTATTTTAATCTAACCAACTTTTTGAGGTTTGCAAATGCAATATGTCGTACTCCATCCGTCCAGAAAAAATATGCAATTCTAGCACAGTATCACGTTTGAGTATCTTAAGTTTGATCAATTATAGATAAAAAAGTATCAATATCATATGATCTTAAATAAATATCATTAGATTAATTACGAAATGTATTTTCATAATAAATTGATTTGGAGCCATAAATATGAATACTATTCACTAAAAACTCAAACGTGAACTACTTTTTCTGACACGCAACCCACAGTTGCATGTTTTCTTGGACAGAGGGAGTACTTGACTAGGAGCATGTCAACATATTATGGTTTGACAAATACTTTTATATTGTATACACTGTGTTCAATCTTGACTAGGAGCATGTCAACATATATTCCTTTATATGATCGCATCGTGTGAAAAAAGTCAATGTATTGACCAAAAAAGGAAGCACATTTGAAAAATTAATTAGACAATCATAATTAAGTGAGTAT
This sequence comes from Miscanthus floridulus, assembly GCF_019320115.1. Classification (NCBI taxonomy): domain Eukaryota; kingdom Viridiplantae; phylum Streptophyta; class Magnoliopsida; order Poales; family Poaceae; genus Miscanthus; species Miscanthus floridulus. The sequence goes on along the minus strand of NC_089582.1, from coordinate 72,934,109 downwards.
ATATAGAAAAAAAATCGGTGAATATTGAAGAGTACATCTGTCATTTTGCAATCAAGAGTTAATGGACAAGTTAGGACATTGAACGCAATCATTTTGCAGGGAAAATATGACGACTTCCGACCGAGGGGGCGGTTCTGCAAAAAAACGGCCTCTGTCCCTGCGGACGGCGTCAAAAGACCCTGCCCCGTCCTCGCCTCGGTCAGCCAGTCCCGTCCCGTTCCCGGCCGGCCAAATTCCCACGCCCCTGCCCAGCCTGCCCGAATCCTCGCGCTTTACCCTGCCCGCTCTGCCCCCCATTCACACTCTCGCTGCTCCGCTCGGCTCGTCGGGACGCGCCCCCGCCTCGCCAGCCATGCCCGCCCACGCTCTCGCCGGAGGCCGCGCGCGGCGGCTTCCCATTCCGCCGCGCTGACGAGGGTGTCTCTCAGTGGGGGCGCTTCGGGTGTTCATTTGGTTCGGGAAGGGGAGTGCGGCGATGGGGAAGCAGCAGGAGGGGAAGCGGCGCCGCGGGGAGAAGGACGGGAAGCGGAAGGGAAGGGGGAAGGCAGCAGTAGCGGCCGCAGTGCTGCCGGAGGATGCGGCGCCAGTGACCGGGTGCTGGATCCGCTTCCCGCGCCTCCGCGGCTGCATGTCGTCGCGCGCCAAGGTCGACTCCTCCACCAGCGCGCGTGGCGGCGGCGGTAAGAATTGCTGTCGTATTTGTTAGTGTCCTGGTACTCGCTTGTTTGTTTAACTGGTCTGCTTCGCGCTTCTTTCGCTTGCGCCATCGTGGGATTTCACATGCTCGCTCGCTCGCTCGCCTGTCTGTGTGCACGGGCACGGCTGCCAGGGAAGCCCGTACGGGCGCTGCCGAGGTCAGAGAGATGGTGGAAGCATGGATTGCTTTGCCTATTTCTTTTTTGGTTGAGTTGATGTTGATCGGACTATGGGCTGGCGGATTGCATGATTGGAATTGGATGTACGTTGGCGTGCACTAATGTCTCGGGTGGGTGGTATGACTTACCCCCGCGACATTGAGAGCTGGACAGAGTGGGTGGTGTCGGGTGGGATTGGTATGCCCGGATGACATGGTTCATTCCGTTTTACTTTCCCGCGGTGGCAGATAAGCTGACGTGGTGTCTGCTGCCTGCTCTGTGCTCTTGTCTATGAGCTGGAATGGTGCCATTGATGGGCATGGGTCATGGGGAGAGGTTGCTTCAGTGCTGGGGGATTTTGAATGGTTGGAGTAGGAACAGCTTGGCTGAAATGCTGGGCGCTGGTTTGGTTGCTGCAAGATGGGTGGATGTTGGCGCGAGCCAGACAGATGCTCAAATTGGGTTTAAATTTAACATTTGTCCTTTTCCTGTTCGTTTATTTGTAAATGTGTAGAATTGCTGAACTGGCTGATTTGCAGGCACATGTTTGGCTGTAAATATAACAAAATAGTTAGGACCATTTTTTGACAGGATCCAAGGATTTCTGTTACACCCAAAAAATTGGTTGAGCACACTTGGAAAGTTGGAATGTGGACAAATGAATTCCTTTGAATGGAGTGTCAAGTGAATGTCGAGTGGTATACCTTAGTTTTGGTTGGGAAACCAAAATAGAAAGTGCTCTGATTGGTTCGCTAGACAATATACTTTGTAGTTAGGATTACGTAGTACTAAGCCACACCGCATAGGGCATTTATGTGATACACACTAAAATTATCAGATGTAACATTGAACTATACTCAGTGCTGATAGTTATGCATATGGAACTTGCCATGGGATGTAGAATCTGTCTCATGAATTATACGTGGGGTTGATTGGTTCCAGATTCACTATCTGTTAATGGGAAACATGGATAGTTATTTTATTAGTAATATTTACTATTTAGGGTTTGTCTGGATCTGAGGATTTGGATTCATATCCTCAGGATTTTGAGATTTGGTCTGAAAAACTGAATCCTAAAAATTTTCATAGCAATTGCGCTCTTACTCAGCGTTTTCAAGTTTGAATCATCCTTAAGTGTTTATCACCTAACAGATAATATATCTACATGTGTAGAAACCAAACCAGCGACTGATGATGGTTGCCAGGACCAATCAGTCCCACCAGCCTCTGGTTCCACCACAGCCAGTAACACCGGAAGTATCTCACATTCTTCGATAGTTGGAGAGGAGCTAAAACTAGCTTTCCAACTGCGTAGATTTACTTTTAATGAACTGAAGTGTGCCACGAGAAACTTCCGACCTGAGAGTCTTCTTGGTGAGGGAGGTTTTGGCTGTGTTTTTAAAGGATGGATTGAGGAGAATGGAACTGCTCCTGTGAAGCCAGGCACTGGATTAACTGTTGCTGTCAAGACACTTAACCATGATGGGTTGCAGGGGCATAAAGAGTGGGTGGTATGTTTTTGTCTTTCCTTGGTATACTTAGTTGAAGAGAGTATTATTCAGCTTTCTGCTAATGCGTCACTAAGCAAAGTATCATTGTTTGTCTGCAGGCAGAAGTTGATTTTCTTGGAAACCTTCCGCATCCACATCTAGTGAAATTGGTTGGCTACTGCATTGAAGATGATCAAAGGTTGCTTGTGTACGAATTTATGCCCCGTGGAAGTTTGGAGAATCATCTTTTTAGAAGCAAGTATCTTTTAATCTTACCTTTATTAGTTTTATGTAACACATATGCTATTGTTATCTTTTTTTTTCTCCTTTCTATCGGTTAATCCATGTTAGCGTTTCTGTTCTTGTGATGATAGATACAGTGTGATATTCTAACACATGTGGTACAGTCACTTCTATTTTGGTCATCACATGTGCACGGGCACTTTGGTTTTGGTTAACACAAGTGGTATGGACACCTTAACTGACCAGGGGATTGTTTGTCACAAAGTTTCCCACTGTGTGAGGGAATAATTTTTTGGCCAACAGAGTACATTTACTAACATCTTGATCTGGCACTTTGGTATATAGGAATTCATGAGGAAATGTGTTATGGTAGGCACCACATATGGGCGCAGGGAAAGGCGGCAAACTGGCTCAACCAGCCAGGGGCCGGTCTAGTTGAGTCATAGAAGATTTAGGAAAGAGTCAACTGATTATTATGGTCCTATTTGTTAGTTTCCTATTTGTTAGCACAAGTTGTTAGAGTCCTCAATGTATAAGTATTAAACTTGGAGAGGAATAAAGACTAGCCTGGGATTGTGTCATCCTTGACACCCTTGGGCGCCTGGCCCCTCTTTCCCCCCTTCCCGCATAAACCCTAGCCGCCCACCACGGCTTCAGCTCGTCGCAAGCTTCAGGGATCTCTCGCTCCTCATTCCCCTCCATACGATCTGAGAAGCAAGGGCCGGCGTCATACCAAAATGATTAAGGTGTTATGTTGATTCTCGCCTAGTTGTTTGTTTGAAGCTTTAACCATTAATATGGGCTGTAGGTGGTTTTACATATTTCCCATTTTACATTTTCTCTTGTTAGAGTGTTACTATTTTTCTTAATCAAATGAATTGAGTTCCATTTATTGGGTTTCGACTTTGTAATAGTTCTGTTACTGAGAATTTTGTTTGCTGCTATTGCTGAGAGGATTTTATGTGCCAAATTTGACCAATGTCAAGTTGTTTTGTTTTGTCATAATTTCATCTTGAACCTTTACATACCCATCTAATAACAATATTTTGTATATTATTGTATCAAATAGAGTCATTGCCTCTCCCATGGGCCATTAGAATGAAAATTGCTCTTGGTGCTGCCAAAGGCCTTGCTTTTCTTCATGAAGAAGCTGAAAGACCAGTAATATATCGGGACTTCAAAACATCCAATATTCTTCTAGATGCGGTAAGCAACTGTATTGAAATGTTAACTCTATCTGTTCATACAATTGTCTTTGCTAACATATTCTTTCAGGACTATAACGCAAAACTCTCTGATTTTGGACTTGCTAAAGATGGCCCTGAGGGTGATAAAACGCATGTGTCAACTAGGGTCATGGGAACATATGGATATGCTGCGCCTGAATATGTAATGACAGGTGAGTTGATAAATTATGATATTGCTTAATCTATGTTCATATTTGTAGTGGATATTTCGTGTGGTTGTTTATTAGTGTTCTGTAAACATGTCAGCCAGCCCTATATATTTTGTCAAAATAATGTGCTAAAATGCTGTAAACTTCAATGCATTCTAAGGTCTGGAGTTGTGTGTGTAACACACAACACAGACATGGACATGTGTGCACACACAACTTCAGTGAACTTAAACACTCATGTGTGTGTGCGCACATGGCATACAGAAGTTGTGTATGGCAGTGTGTTGTAGGTTGAGGTTGTGTGTCTGTGTATGCATGTGTAGCTTGCTTGCATTCTAGTACACTGAACTTGTGTATGTGACACTGAAACTTTGTGTGTGACACACATGCACATACAATTTGGGGTGAACGAAAGTTGTGCTCGGCACACATTAAACTTGCGTTGTAGGTTGAGGTTGTGTGTCTGTGTATGCATGTGCTGTAAGCTTGCTTGCATTCTAGTACACTGAACTTGTGTATGTGACACGCAGAAACTTTGTGTGTGACACACATGCACATACGATTTGGAGTAAACTGAAGTTTCATTTTCTTTTTTAGGTGCTAGGTAGGCTAGATACTACTCCCTCTGTTCCAATTTATAGGTCGTTTTGGCATTTCTCGACACAACTTTTATTATGTATCTAGACACATCGTATATTTAGGTGCATAGCAAAATCTACGTACTTAGAAAAGCTAAAACGACCTATAATTTGAGACTGAGGGTGGTATTGTTTTAGGAGCCTATTAAATTTCTATGTGTTTCCTACTGCTTATAAGTTATAAGTTCCTTTCTCGTCCAGGTCACCTGACATCAAAGAGTGATGTATATAGCTTTGGTGTGGTACTACTAGAGATGATGACTGGTAGAAGGTCAATGGACAAGAACAGGCCAAATGGAGAACACAACCTGGTTGAATGGGCACGCCCTTATCTGGGAGAAAGACGCAGATTCTATAAGCTTGTAGATCCTCGTTTGGATGGGAACTTCTCCATAAAAGGTGCTCAGAAGACGGCTCAGCTGGCCCATGCCTGCCTCAGCCGTGACCCCAAGGCTAGGCCTCTGATGAGCCAAGTGGTGGAGGTTCTGAAGCCTCTCCAGAACCTCAAGGACATGGCCAGCTCTTCCTACTTCTTCCAGTCCATGCAACATGAGCGGCGCACAGCCCTTGCCAACCCACATGGCAGTCAAAGCATGAAAGCACAGAGCAACTTTGTGCGGAACGGGCAGCAGCCGATGAGGAGCCTCTCGTATGGCCCTCATGCTTCCCCGTATCGCCAATCGCCAAGGCTTGACAGCAAGCGGCAATGAGTCATGGTGCTTGTCTGTTGACCATAATATATTTCAAGACTGGAGTTGTAACCAGAACTGGTGTATGAACTTAGCCATCCAGCACCTCCATAGCATCTGAGCTCCCAATTATATTGTGGATGAAGCAGCAACAATGATTCGAATTTTACATATCATCTGCGGGTGTGATTTTTTTTCTTGTTATCACTTAGATTTTAGCTGTCCTATCTCTACAGCACTAGATACCTTGACTTGAAAGGTGGGACTAAACAGGGTTTTGATCGGTCTTTGAAACAATGCTCAGGCAGCAGATGCTTGGGATTTGTTCCATCCTGTAAACCATCAGTAGGTAAGTCTGATTAGTCTGTTTTGCGACTCTCTGATCTGTTATTTAAACTGTCGGTTGCTTTGTAATTAATTGTCATGTGGAGAAAAGCAAAAAGGAGCAATGGATGAAAGATCACCGGTGTCGACATCATCGTTCCATAATGCATGCTTGATGGCAGTAGCTCATCTGCTCACGCTCAGTTTAAGGCCCTTGCATGTGCCATTGATGTTGTGACAGCTCGCTTTCAGGTGTTGGTACAGATCTGCCAGATCATAATCATGCTTGCTTATGGCTGCCATTACTTCTGGCATTTACGGTTCTTTCGACTTGGATTGATGCTGCTGGTGTCATGCGCTGCGGTCATGGTCACTTGGGCTGTTGCCTGTTGGTCAGGGGCTGGCAGCCTGGCTGTGGTGGCAACATATCTAGTATAATAAAAAAAAGTATATACACGGTGTGAGCAACGCCTGACAGTTTTTTTAAAGTAAAGCTGGTAGGAGTTTTGCCAAGATTATATACTAATAAATGAGACGAGTTCAGCCTATAATAAAGCCCCAAAAGAGAGAAACATGAACAAAAAAGAAACTAACGCCTGGCAAAACCTGAGTAGAGTTGTACTCACACGACACAGTCTATCTATCATATAGCTACATACATACATTTGTAAGGCTAGCACGGTTAGCGCCCACGACTTGAAAGGGTTTACATAGTCATCAACTTTGGGGGGCGCCCATTTGTCTGATGAGTTTCTGCAGCCCAAATTTGCCACCAAACCGATTGAGCAGCTCGTGAGGGATGGCATTGGCTATGTGATTTATGTCGTTGGGTCTCTTGACGTTTGGCAACTTGCTCATCATTTTGGCCATTCGCTTGTGCTCCTCCAGCATGTCCACCACTTCCCTGACGGGCCTGCCGGACCCCCGAGCCACCCGGTTGATCCGCGACTGGTTCATCAGCTTCGGGCTGCTGCTCCCGTCAAGCTCCGCATCAGTCATGGAGTCCATCATGGTCATGTACCTCTTCATCTTCGCTTGCCCTTCCTTGTCATTGAACTTGTCGCTAATGAGTCCACCAGGTATCATAGAGACGAGCTGCCCAAGAGGGCCCATACTCTGCACTGCCCGGAACAGCTTGCGCAGATCTCTGAGCGTGAAGTTTCCCCTTTTTATCAGCTCCTCCAGAATCTGATACGGTGATGTGTTATCAGCAGGACCAGGAATTACATCATGGATCTTGTCCATGAAGCCAGACAGGTCTCCCAAGCCTAGCAGGCGGCTCACGAAGGACTTGGCGTCGAAGGCCTCCAGGTCTGGAATATGCTCTCCGGTCCCGACGAAGATCACAGGGCTTTTCGTGGCCGCGACGGCGCTGAGCGCGCCGCCGCCCTTGGCGTGGCCATCCATCTTGGTGACGATCACGGCGCCGACCGGGGCGCTCTGCCTGAACGCCTGCGCCTGCTCGAACGCGGCCTGGCCGATGCTGGCGTCCATCACCAACACCACCAGGTCCGGCCTCGTGGCGCCCGCGACCTGCCGCATCTCCTCCAGGAGCGCGGCCTCCTGCCTGTGGCGCCCGCTCGTGTCCACTACGATGAGGTCGCAGCCCTCCTCGTTCCTGAACCTGTCCACGCCGTCGACGGCGACCTTCACGGGGTCCGACTCGGTGTGGCTCCCGTAGAACGGGATGCCGGCTTTCGTCGCGCTCTGCTTCAGCTGGTCCAAGGCGCCCGCGCGGAACGTGTCGGCGCAGACCAGCGCCGGGCTGAACCCCTTCGTCCGGCGGTGGTAGTCCGCGTACTTGACGCAGGTGGTGGTCTTCCCGGAGCCCTGCAGGCCGACGAACATCACCACGCTGGCCGGCTTCCTCCCTTTGCTCGGGGTGAAGGACGGCTTCCCGGGGTCCAGCATCCGGCGCAGCTCGGCCACGACGGCCCGATGGATGACGCGGCGCTTGTTGGTGCCGTCCGCGAGCGCCTGCAGGTTGACGGTGCTCTTGATGCTGGCCTGCACGCCGCGGACCGTCTCGAAGCGGACGTCGGCCTGCAGGAGCGTGCGCGAGATCTCGTTTACGCAGTCGTTGAGCACCTTCTCGTCCACCACCATTGTCTTGGACATCCGCGCTAGCGCGCCTTTGATGCTCCCGCTTAGCTGCGACATCACCATCTCGTCGGCTGGGGTTGGGCGACGGGCGTGCGGCGGATCGAGCCTCCAACTTTCAGGTGGGTTTTCAGGCGGCGGTGCGCTTACGTATTTGTTTACCACCTGAAAAACTAATCGGAATCGATTCTGTACCGACTTGGCCGTGGGCACATGCTATGTTTATCGACAGCTGTACCGACTTGCCGCGCGCGTCCTGCCGGTCCCCAGCCAATCCAATGTCCGAATACCTGGGAAGAGACGGGCACAGAATTTAAAAAAAAGGAAACGGACTTGAAAAGAAAAACAACGGAAAAAAAACAGAACGAAACTTATATATACAAAATAAACGCAAAAAATACAAAAAAAAAAAAGAAAATCATGAAACTCTTCGGGGTTTAACATTATATAGTAAGATTAGTCTAATCTCTACTTTTATCTTTTTTTATTTGGATTAGTAAATATGCCCGTGTGTTGCAATGGAAAGCAAGTTATCAAACATTCATATAAAACAAGATGAGAGAATGTTACATATCTATTTGTGTTTTACTTTTTCTACAAAATTTTAAAATTATATTTTATTTTATGATGATCATGATATCCATAATATAAGTTTACGTTGGCAATAACATGATAATACCTAGTAAGTCTACATCGAATTAGAAAACATCATTGATAGTGTATCGCAATTCGCTAGCTTAATGCTATTATGGTTGGTTGTCAACAATGGACCCCCCCCCCCCCCCCCCCCCTATGTCGATTTTCTGCCTCCGTCCCTGGCAGAGCTCCGGCGTGCACGATGCACTCGGCTGCTTCTTAGAGAACGCGCCCATCATCGCCAGCCTCGCCGTCCGATTCACGGGGTCAAAGCATTGGATCGTTCGTCGCTGGAGGTCCTGCACATCCACGTAGCTCATCACCCGGTTACAGCACCGCCACCTGGGCGCGAGATAAGTTGGCAGTGGCAGCGATCGACGTTCCAGCACCGTCATCTCAAGGAGCTTGTGCTTGCCGGGTTCAAGCGGATGCTACGGCAGATTTCCTTGGTGAGATACCTGGCCAGGGTGTGCAAGTCGCTGGAGCGTGTGGCTCTTCTCAAGGACCGGTGCGTGCGAGAGATGGGGCTCTAGGACTGGGAGGTGGTGCCGCCGGAGCTGGAGTGCCCATGGAGCAAGGTTGACAAGATGGTGGTGAGGAGGCAGGTCAAGTATGGGAGAACTTGGTGCAGGCCTCAGCTTCAGGTGACCGTGGAGTGACCGTCCCATGGTGCATCGTACGTCCCAAAATAGAAGTCGTTCTTGCTTCCCAGCAAATCAGTTTTTTTTTTAACTTTGACCAATGATATATAAAAGAATATTAATATTTATAATACATAATTAATATCACTACCAAATATGCTCATGCGTTGCAACGGCAGTCTTTTTTTTTCTTAGAGTCTAAGAATGGCCGTGGGGCTTAGGCTTTGTTTGGATTATAACCACAACTTGCCACGTCATAAGCTAGGCGTGCCATAATTTTTTAGGCAGGTGTGTTGTTCACTATCATGACTACAATGTGCCATACTTTCTTAATACCGTTTCCACATGGCATAGTCTCATTTTCTTGTCAAACTTTTGCCACAAGTGTGGCTTTTATTTTGCTGGACGCACTTTGATCATGTTTGGCTCGGCTTGTCCCCATGCCCACCGTGCAGTGCGCCTGTTGTGTGAGCGTCGTGGTACAAAAAAAAAGTCAGGACTCTATTTCAAATCCCATGGCCCAATCACCGCAACCCTGGCACTTTTAATGCAATTGAGTTATTGTAGTGCCGAATCAAGATGATCATCAAGCACTTCAAAATTACTTAGACCTAATCATTTATAACATTTCATCTGGTACTGTTCCACGGCTGAGGTGAAATTAAAAAAAGAAAATCAAGTATTTATGTATCAACTATTTTTTAAGACTGCAGATAAACTGTCAAACCTAATAATATGCAAACTAAATATCTGTACAGCTGCTTCATTGCTAGTGTGGCAGCTCAAAGGCGAATCACTGTGGATTTTTGGAACGTGATACATGTAATGCCATGTTTTTACACTTGTTTAGCTGAAAGAAGAATCAAATATAAAAGGTTTTGTTTTATACCACGTAAAGCATACGGTGTCTTGGTATGTTGTGTCTCTTCTGTTATTGGAGATTGGAGACGTGGGTTCGAGTCTTGTGGCTCGTAGTTTTAGCGTTTATTGCATGCGTTGTTTTTGTCGCTGGGACTACCAAGTTCCAAGGAGCACGTGCTGGAAGACGGAACACATCTGGAACGGATGTGCGGGATGACGGAACACAGGCGAGCAACCATAAAATCTAGCAGGGAACCCGCGCTATGCGCGGGCAATAGTGGAGAAAAAAGATTTGTATTGAGGTGAAAAAGAAAAGAAAATAGGTTGTTGTTCCTTAATGGGTTAGTACTGTTCATAGTAACCCGTCACTGTTCATATGATCCGGTGGAGCAGTGTTCATAAACCCGTTAACGTTTATCAAAAACCCGTTACTGTTCATCTGCGGGCCAAAACCGGTACTGTTCATCCAGCGGTTGACTGTGCCGGTAACAGTGTTTTGTGAGAGAGATCGGAGATCTGAGGTTGCACGCTCTTTATACTATAGTATAGATACGGATGGAACCCGGACCGGAAAAGAAATTTGGATCCGGACTGGAAAAGGAATTCAGAGGAGGCAGAGAACGAGTCGTGTATGGAATACCCAAAACATTTGGATCCGGACTGGAAAAGGAATTTGGAGGAGGCAGAGAAGAGTCGTGTATGGAATACCCAAAACATGAGGACATTAGAGAAGTAAAAAAAAGACAGGATGCTTTTTTAAGCATTAGGTATATATTAGATGGATCGTTGAATGTTGCATATATTTTCTACAAATCTAGTTAAAGTTGAGAAAATTTGATTTACACCTATTCCATAACAACTTGTGGGAGAAAGGGGGTGTACGTAATTGGTCAGCTGTTAGCACTAATCCATCACGGGCTGAGGAACCGGGGACTTCGAAATAGACCCGGCCCCCTCGCTCTCGACGGCACAGCGTCCGGGTCGCTGGCCCAAACTGAACCATCGCCGATGTACTAATTGAGAGGAGTGGTTTCTCAAGGAAAAAAAAAACTAATTGAGAGGAGTGAGGAGGAGAGAAGACAAGTATTGAAAAAAACTCTAAATCCGTTCCAAGAAATCTGTCCTCCGTCCTCGTTGTTCTTTGCTTCTTCAACATATTTGCTAATATTTATCTATATATAAGAAAAAAGGGATAATTTGGAAAAAGAAAGAACAAAAAAAGGGCCAAGAACGACGGACCGGTGGAGATAGAAAAAAGAACTCACGATGTAAATAAAAACGGACGAAGCTAAACAAATAAAGAAAAACAGACATGAGAAAATAGTAATACATAGTAATATTGTTGCCAAAGAAAATTTGTTTGTTTGGTCTCCACTTCCGAGTAGGCAGGCCCGTTCGGCTTACCCCATATTCGGCTTGTTCGGCTAGTTTTTTCAGCCGGAACAGTGTTTTTCTCTCACAACAATTCAGCCGGAACAGTGTTTTTCAGCCAGTTTCAGCCAAGTTTCAGACCAACGAACGGACCCTAAGAGCAGTGCTTTGGATACGTTTTCAAGTATGAACTATATATTCTTTGAAAAATAGTAATACATAGTAATATTAAAGTACCGTTTGAGTGGTCCTTCACTCTTTCCCATACCCATACAAGTTAGAGCAGCTATTCAGACATGGTTGAGTGTTCGATCCTATAACGAATTAGAACATTTGACATGATTACTGAACAAAATCTACAAGCCTTTCATTCATATACGAGTTAAGAGTAGAGCATGTCCGATTTCGATTTCAAGATGAATGCAGGATGTGTGAGCATCGAATAAATCTCTAAGCTAAGAGCATCTCCAATGGTTTGCCAAATTGCACTTGCCAAATCTTGGGTTTTGGCAAGTGGCTAAAACAAATGGCAAGTGAAATAATCTTGTATCTCCAATGGTTTGGCATTTGGGCTTGGTAAAATAGAAAAGGAGGTCCACATCCTTCAACCGTTCAACTGTCGCGACGCTCGGCCTGGACCGCGCCCGTGTCTCTTCATATGCTCGGTGCCGAGATCTCGTGGCAGTCGTGCGTCGCTGCTTCATCGCGGCGATCTCCATCTGCTGGCCGCCATCCTACGCCGGTCTCCATCTCCTGGACGTGGTGCTGCGCCGTGGTCTCCATCTCCTGGCCGCCGTGCTGTGCCGATCTTTGATTCCGCCGTGTCTCCATCGTACGCAGGTCAGTATCTCGTTCCCAGAGTTCTCCAAGTTGGTTCGTAGCATCTCGTTCCCAGCATCTCGTTCAAGTTATTTGTTCCCAGCCTCCTCTGTATTTGTTCAGTATCATGAATATGCCTAGATGAATACATTGAGTTTGATTTTTTCAAAAATTACATTGAGTTTGTTCAGGCTGCTGTCTACATGTTCAGATTCCAATCAATATGTTCAGGTTACTGTTTTTGATTTTTTTTTTCAGATGTTAGCGTATGAAAAAAAATGTAGCCAAAAAATAATATTGCATCAACGAATTATGGAGAGTTTTAGTTATGATTTGTTTATTGCAGCAACCTAGTTCTTATTTTCAGTTATTGTGAATTGGGGTTTTGATTTAGGATATATTTGTCGTTCAGGAATCATGTCTAGGAAGAGATCCCTTCTTCGAACGCAATTGGATGATTCATCATCCGATGATGAGGATTGTTTGATATTAGGGACTGCTGCAATTGTTGATACTTTTGCCAATGAAAAAAAACACGGTGGCTCTATCCTAGGTCGTAGAATGATTTACCGTGACAGAAAAGGCGGCCATGAGAGGATGTTTCAAGATTATTTGGCAGTGAATCCAACATATGGCCCTGAATTATTCCGTCGAAGGTTGGTGTTCTTTCACTCCGGATTGACTTGTTATCTGTGTTTAAATATTACTGGAGTTTGTAAAATTTATTTTTTTCCAGGTACAGGATGTCTAGGGAGCTTTTCCTACGCATAATGAACGCCGTTGAAGCACACGATGATTATTTTGTGCAGAAAAGGGACGCGGCAAATGTACTTGGGTTGAGTTGCTTCCAAAAAATCACTGCTGCAATGCGTATGATCACCTATGGGGTTCCCGCTGATGCCACAGATGAGTACATTCGCATTGGCGAAAGTACTGCATTTGAGAGCCTACGGAGGTTTGTTGTTGCAGTGGATGAAATCTTTGGAGAACAGTATCTCAGATATCCCACTGAGGCGGACACAACACGCTTACTTGCAATCGGTGAGCAAAAAGGTTTTCCCGGCATGTTAGGTTCTATCGATTGTATGCATTGGGCTTGGAAGAACTGTCCGTACGATAAGCAGGGTCAGTACAAGGGGCATGTGGAGCAGCCCACCATCATTTTGGAGGCAGTTGCTTCGAACGACCTTTGGATATGGCATGCCTTCTTTGGAATGCCCGGGTCTCATAATGACATCAATGTTCTGCATAGGTCACCTTTGTTTGATAACTTGGCAGAAGGTAGAGCTCCACAAGTTAACTATTCCATTAACGGCCATGATTACACAATGGGCTACTACCTAGCTGATGGCATATACCCCACATGGGCTACTTTAGTCAAGTCGATCAGTCTTCCTCAAGGGAACAAGAGGCAATATTTTGCCAAAGCGCAAGAAGCAGCTAGGAAAATGGTCGAAAGAGCTTTTGGGGTTCTTCAAGCTAGGTTTGCTATTGTTCGAGGTCCCGTTCACATTTGGGACAAAGATACAATATCTCAGATTATGAGAGCTTGTGTGATCATGCATAACATGATTGTGGAAGATGAAGGATTCATGGTCGACCCTAACGAGCGTTTTGATTATGGTGGAAATAATGTTGAACTTGCTCATGGACGAGCTACTCGAACACTTGATGAATACATTGATGCGCACCGGAAGATCAGAAACAAGGAAACACATGATCAGCTGAAAGAAGACCTCATCGAGCACTTGTGGAACCATCATCCAGATTTATATTAGATATTATTTCGTTTTATTTTTGCTTCATATAAGCTTGTTTTAATTAAGTGGAATACTATCTGTCTTGTCAAAACAGTAGTACCAGCAGTTTTTATCACATCCATTAGATTTGCCGGCCAAGAATTCATGATAACTAAAATTCAACTGAAATTAAGGATACATAAACTGAAATGAAGGTTTCATAATTAGAACTAAACAAGAACTTTAACTAAAATTGATATAACCCGAACTTGAACTAAACTTAATTTTCACGCATCCTCTCAACAATCTGCTGTTGCATCTTCGCAAGCCATTCACGCTGGATCGGATTGAGGGAGGACATGTCCGCTAACATAATTTCTTTCTCTTCCTTCATTAGCTTCGCTTTTGCTTTTTTTTCTTCGGCTTCTGCTTTTTTTTCTTCGGTTGCCACCCGTTTCTTCTCTAGCTCAAATGTCGCCTTCTCTAACTCTAATGTAGCCATGAACCTCTCCTCTTTGGCCTTCTCCTTTTGCATATCCAAGGCTTTCTTCTCCTCCATCATCTTTCCCAAAGCCTCCATGCAAGCCTCGCCACCTCCACGCCTCAAATTTTCTTTTGCCTTTTTTATTCCTTCTGACCTTTTCCTTGGTTCCGGAGACTCAGAATCAACTTGTATGACATGATCCTCACTATTGACTTCATCATCTCTCGGCCTTGACACCTTACTCGAAGGCTTCTGTTTCTTCTTGTTGGCTTGCTTCTCTTTCTCAATCTCGGCCAGTTCTATCATCTTCGCTTTCCACTTGTCTTCTCCCTTCAATATGGTGTAGCAATGTAGAAGGCCAAATGATTTGTTGTCCTTGTCCCATTCAATATACAACTTCTTTGCTTCGTTAATTTGTACAAGAAATTGTCAGTGTATATGTCATTCACAAATAATCACAACTAAAATAAAACACCACATGATTTTGTACCTTGTCTTCAATAGTGAACCCACTTTGATTCCTTCGTAGAATTGCTTCATAGCATGCACAAAACTTGTTTACTTGGTACTGAATTGTCAGCCACCTATGCATGATGGAACTCTCAGTCCTCATAGCTGTACTTTTCTTGTGCTTCTCAAAAAAAGCATGAACTCTACCCCAAAAAGATGAACGAGATTGATTGGCACCAACAATGGGATCTTTGCTTACATTCAGCCAGCCTGAGCATATAATTTCATCCTCCTTCTAATGAAAATTTTTGGTCCTCTTCGTTCCCTTTGTATTCTTGATAGCTTGCACTTTGTCCTGACCTTGAGTGTCTTGAGTGAGTCCAATGCTCAACTCGTCCAAACCAGCAACGGTACCATCTCCTCCATTGAGAAGAATGTCCGACAAGAAACTTGCATCTCCTCCTTGCATCTCCATAACTCTACAAAACATACAATAAAAAAAATTATAAACAACAGTTTTTCATGGCTTCCTGCAATTAAAAAAATTATAAACAACAGCTTGCTGTGATAATAATAACTTGCACACTACTGTTTCATGGCAACGAATGATTGGCTACAGTTTTGTTATTTATTCATGATTCCAAACAAAATAATAAAAGGACAGTAGGCTCTACAAATTGACAAAAACAACAGCAGCTTGAACATAATGATGGATAGCAGCCTGAACAACAGCTTGCTGCAATTAAAAAAAATTATAAACAACAGCTTTCATATTACAACTTTCATGGCAATGAATGATTGGCTACAACTATTCATCGTTCTGAACAACAGAGATATCAGATGGACAAGTACATGCACAAAAGAACACTAGTCTTTGATTACGATAGCAGATGGACAGCAGAGATACATGCACAATATGACAAATAAAGGAGCGGATCCATCTAGCAGATACATGCACAAGACGATTAACATATACCTTCATCAATCCATCTGCAACTCTACAACTACCGGCCTTCATCAGTACTGCTACCCTACTGCTACTCAGTTGGCCAGTTCCAGGAACATACCTTTACGGACGGGAGGGACGGAGGCCGCGCGGACGACGACGGACGGAGGCCGCGCGGACGGAGGACGGCTGCGCGTACAACGACAGACGGACGCCGCGTGGACGACGACGGAGGCAAGAGGACGGGGCGGCGATGACCACCGCAGCACGAGGGACTGACTCGATCTCATCGGCGAGGAGACCGAATGGCGCAGCGATTTATATGACGAGCGACGATAATTGAGACGCGCGGGAAGGAGTTCGGAATTTTCCGAGGCTGCGCGGGAGAAGGGGCGGCGCGGGCTTCCTCGCGCGATGGCAAGTCGAGGACTGCGCGCAAATTTGCGCGTGTCTCACCCCTGGATAGCAACTCCTCATAATTTGGCAAGTGTTTTAGCAAACCACTGGAGAAACAAATTTGTAGTTTTTGCCAAATAACCAAGGATAGCAAGTGCAAATGGCAAACCATTGGAGATGCTCTAACTTCATGTTGCAACACACTGATACATTTGCTAAATATCAAAACCGCAGGGTTGTCTAGGTGACGACGCAACAATATGTGCATTCCGGCGCACGTACATGTTGCTAGTATTACTAATGATATATCTCTAACAGAGTCTGCGCATTAATTCTCATGAGACATATACTAAAAAAAGATGAATCTTAGAACATCTGACATTTAGTTTGGTAGATTTTAATCATAATAGTAACAATAACCACTGGATTTGTTGTTTTCTAAAAAAACCACATACTCCCTATGTACCAAAATATTCCCTCTGCACCCCCTCAAAAAATTTTTGATGTTCTAGGATTCAAATATGTGTCAGAAAATTTGATGTTTAGCTCTTGGAAAATAGATTTGGATTAGATTGTAGTCTGCATGTCTTCATGCATTTCTTTTACTGAGGAGGTTATCCTTAATTAGTATGGTTTACCTTCAAGGAATACATGAATAATTTCCGTTGAGCACTAATTTATTCTAGAAAAAATCCTAAAAACATCATTTTTTAGATGGAGGGAGTAGTTGACGCTTTTGTTATGAATTTGGACAAATGTGTATCTAGATTCATAGCTAAAGTGTCAACTATTTTGAGGCGAAGGGAGTATGCTATTTTGAAAAATATATAAACTAGCCTACTAAACTTGTATTTAAATTACCCACCACCGATACCATGAAAGGTAAGTAGAAAACCCTATAATTTTCATTTAAATTATCTGTCACTATCATTTGAAGGATAATACAAAACAACCCTTAGATTCACATTTAAAAAGTTTCATATTTAAATTACCACCGTCTGTCATTATGAAAAATAATGTAGAGTAACATCTGTATCTCATCTCTACTATTATAAAAAATAATTTTAATATCACTCAAATATATTTCTAAATACTAATATCACGACGCTACGCCAGATCCCCTCCAAGACTCATCATTTTCTACATACTAATATCGCTGAGTTGCCATTTGTTGATCGGCCAGCTGGCCGAGACGTCGATTGCTGACTCCGCGATTCCATTCATCGTTCTGTCCATGTGAACGACATGAGTCCAAGACCGCACCATAGGTCCCTTCTCCTAATCTCTATTCATATATCTATATCTCTTATAATCCTAAACCCCACTAGCTATATATCTCAATATGCAAGATGTTGTCACCCGAACAGGCACTCAAGCACCTAGGGAACCGAAATCCCTACACGCATCATGTCGTCACCTGAATAACTCTCGGTACGCGAGAGAAAGCCTCTGCACTCGCACAGAGCACCAAGGAGACCTTGACACTCGAGGACGATAAAACACTATTAAAAAAGACCTTGGCACCTGTGGAGCGCCAATCCGGACTTGCAGTACCGGAGGATTAAGCGGTTTGCACCACCACCGGAAGACATAGCTGTTTAACCAACTTGTCATTAAGTTCTACGGGGTTACTATCGGATATATAGGCCAGGGGTACCCGTACTGCCTGTATATTCAATAATGTCCATCTATCGAGCTAGAAGCCATGGCAAAGGAGGCCCACCAAGGTTGGGCGATTCCACCGACTTGGAGATCAAGACGTATCGAGGATATCTGGAGCCGTCGTATCTGGACGATTGAGTAGGATCAATCTGTTGTGCATTCTGTATAACAAATTAGGAATCCAATCTGTTAATCGATCACTCTCATTGTAACCCTAACTCCCCTATGCTATATAAAGGGGCTAGGGGCCTCACGGTTGGGATCCCATCTACTTCATTCTAGCGCATAGTTAGAAGAACCGAGCATCTGAATACAAGAGAAGCAGCATCACCCCCAATTAGACTAGGGCCCCTCACGTGTCTGAACTAGTATAAATCTTGTGTCTGTGCTACCATCTGATTCTTCTTACGCGAGTAGCTCTGCTAGGTATTGCCGGAGCTAAATCTTTTGACACCATGGTGTTGGCACACCCATGGATGTGTACCAAAAACTTATGTTGTACTTACTAAAAGACTTCTGCTTGTACTCTATGTGATTGTGTGGAGACAATTTGTTGTAAACCTTACTCTATTAATGTTGTGTTGAGCTTGATGTGAGATGTAATAATCCTTTTTGGTGTGTGATCCTAGTTGAAGGTCGGATATATAATACTCTATATGGGTAGTGTACTAGGATGACAATTAAGTTTATTATGTAACTAATCATAGTTAATGGAAGACTGATTAGTTAGGTAATCGACTCAAGAGGGAGATGATCCTGACAAATTTGACTTTCTAGGCTAGAGATAACCTTCTTGCCCGTGCACGCCTTCTGAAGTTTCTCACTTTTGTGAAGACAATAGGGCTCGAGCAGTTTGCCTCTTCCTCTCCAAAAAACCATGGCTTTGGACCGCTCAAATCTGTCTTTGTGTTCCCCTTCAGAAGTCTTTGACAACACGTCTTTGGTCCCAATTTCAGAGCACTTTCAAAGATAACTTCACGGAACCACTGGCCCATTACCTTGGAAGCCTATCTTAGGAGGAAATCTGGAGTTGGCCCTTAGGTTTCTTGCAAGAACAAACATTTCATCTTGCACTGATGGTCACACACACAACAAATGATCTCGCGGGCATAAAATTCACATATCTGGATCACCTAGTGAGGCTTTTGACCATTGTCACCATTAGCACTACAACCATAGTCAATTTATCCTACATCACCAAACGGTCGACTATCTCCATCCATCCTTATTGCATGTCTCTATCTTCATAGATGGATGATTGGGTGACCTTGTTCACCTTTGGCTTCCAACTTGTGCATCCTATTGATCAACACCACATGATCCTATGACCTCCTTTTCACTTCAGTGGTTGATATAGTGATATTGTGCACAAAGACTTCTCTATATCATGCGATCTCTAACCTTATAGTGTTTGTTTCTTTGTTGCTTCTTATTGGATCATGGTGTTCTTCACCCATATTGTTCCTTATCATCCACATGATCTGCATAATCCTATCTTATACATATTTGTAAATTGGTGAAGTCAACTTGCACCATACTGTCAAATGGGTACATTGGCTACCAATAAAGAATACTAAGCCCAAAATTCAAAAACATGTGGTAAGTTTGAGGATAGAAATAGAGTGGATATGTTTGCCCACATCAAACCTTACGTATACTATTAGCCTTTGTTTGCATGGTCATTCTCATCTAGAAAATTAGAATGTTTAGAACACCAAGCGAGCAGTTAACTATAGTGTATTAGTTATTTTAAAAACAACTTTGTGTGATTAATGTAAAAAAACATTGATCACTTGGTCTAGTAAAAATGTATATGAAAGCCTGGCAAATTGAAGAAATATCCCTACATAGAATAGGGTTCTTTTATTCATTCATTCATGACAAACATTTTCTCATCTTATTTGCCTCTACATGTAGTATATGGTCATGAGCATCACATTAGAAGAATGGTGCACGTTGCGGAATTCCCTTGCGTCGGTGACGAGCAATCCTTTTTGGTGGTGGTTCTTCTTCATTGTTGTCATTGCAGCTATCTTTGATACTAGCAGTGCTTGAACCAACATTATCATTGCTGGTCACATTGTCCTTTCCTCCATATTCGAGTCTACTTTCCACCATGACTGGCATATCCATATCCTCTTTTATGCCTTTGAGCTGCAAAATGTGATAATTTCAAATGTGTGAAATTAGTAAATATGACTTACGATCTGAAGTACAATAATTGTCAAACTTATTACTTCTTTTTATACCTTAACAAACTTAATACTTATAATACATAATAACTTACATTGCATCCAAGAGAGCAAAAGCGAAATGCATCAAGTAGAGCACGACCACACATCTTACAGTTGTGTGAGGATGATGAAGATGCTTTACTAATGGAGACACCAGAACTACAGAGTTGTGGCCGCTCATTCAAGAATACAACCCTTGCACTATTGATTATGTAAGTTTGCACATCTCTTATATCAAGAATGTCCCCAATGTCTGAAACCCTGACGACGTCATGGTATGATGACCGCCTTATCTGAAAGATCCAATTATTAGAAACCTAAATGCTATCAACTAGAACATATTACATGCTCGTTTAATCAAATATGCATGGCCAGCAAGTGATTGGAACATTCCAAACATATAACAGATTTCATGTAAAGTTTTATGCATGTGTCTTGGATGCAAGTTGAAGAAAAAGTAATAATAATAAAGACATCAGTATCACAAACTATTGAATTGTATGCCATGTCCCATATGTCAAGTTTCAAACTTTTTTAATGTTATGATTACAAATGTACCTGGATTACACGATGAGTGGAATGGTCACATGAACGATAATGACAACAAAGAGCTCTTGGTGCCGCCTCACACTGGGTGCAAAATAGGTTACACTCATTGCGAGTAGCAAGAAAATGGGTTGTGCAAATAGTAAAGAACTGTGTTGCAAGCAATAACTCTAGCCATGAAGGCACTTCCGCTCTTTTCATTATTAAACCAATGACCTATGATGTACTTTGTGTCGCTGCACAGGTTTGTCAGTGAAGGAAATGGCTATATTTATAGGGAAACAAAGGTGATAAGTTCATTCACTTTTCCTGTAAATTGGCTGGCATGTTAGTTTATAATGAGAAGTAAATTAACCTTTTCCCTAGAATCATTAACTTTCCCCTAAAATCATTAGCTAAGAACTAAAATCGCTGGCATATGAGAAGTTTGTAATAATTTGTGGCTTTAGAAACTAAAACGGCGATTGAAACTATAGAAAATAATAATGACAAGTAAATCATTACTACAGAAAGTTCATCACTGCCAGTTCCAAACACTACTATATTCAGACCTTTCACAGCCACGTCATAACACCCATCGCAGTCCAATTTCGGCCTCGGTAGTAAGCTATCGATAGTGATGGTCATAGCCATCACCGTCGGCATCTCAGACTGACTGTGGTGTACACTACACCGTCATATTGGCTTATAATCCATCCGTGATAAGGTCCTTACTTCTATCGCATTGGAGCACAACCTAGCTATGTGGGTATACACTAACACTGTCGCATTGGTAAATGATCCGCCTGTGTGGAGGCTATCATCACCGTCATGTGGGCACATCAACCGCCTGTGTAGTGGTCACCAACACCATCGCCTTGTACTTCGACCTGACTATCTATGGTGCATGTTCGCTGTTGCTTCGACTACCAAGACATCTATAGAGGTAAACATCACAGTCGCCTTGCACAACGACCCAATTGTGTGTAGTGTGTGTTCACCATCGCTTTGGTGACCGACACGTCTGTGTCGAGGTGGACATCACCATTGCTTCGGCTTATGAACCGTCTAGTCATAGGTAGTTGCAGTATGATCCACCTGTGAAGATTCTTTAGTCGGTGTTGGTTTACTAAGCGATTTGGCAGTGATCACAATTGACCCCTGTCGCATGAGATGAATAGCGGCGGTGATGGTCGTCTGTTTCAGCAATGGTGAGTGGTACGACGGTGATGACAAAACAGCCAATGACCCTTACATCCGACGGTGACAGAACTGCATCCAGTTTTTACAATTTTTTTACTAATTCAGCTCAGCCTTAATAACTTACTGAACCACACCATACAGATATAATCATTACACACCATTCATTATGTCCACAACAAAGAGTACTTTTTATAATAGCAAGTGACACTAACATAACCACTGTGTCAACTCAAGAATGAACACAAGCAGTACATAGATAGGAGAATAAAGGTTCTGCTCCCTACAGACTTACATAATAAAAACAAGGTAGATGTGCTCTGCTCCTTTAGATTGCCACTCCTGCTTGCAAGGCAAAGCTTCCTTCAGCTTGGTAGCCAGTGCACCATGGAATCCCTCTCTTCCTCCCTTAGCCATTGCAGAAAAATCATTCAAAAGCACTCAGACTCCACAACTTGCACAAAGCAGCAGCATTAATAATATTCAACATACAATTGCTTTAGTTACCAAGCCAAAATTGAACTTTATATAGAATAAAAAAACTCCCTACCTAAAGAAAGACATGTCGTAACAAGAAAAATAGCATATGCAACTTTATTGCTCTTCTACTGACTCCATGAATAAGGGAACATAATGAAGATAGTGAGGTCTCTCCAGACATAGCCTCCAGGTAGGTCTAGGATACCACATGATCTAGGCAGGGAGGACAAAAACTTTTCTGCGGTTCATGTCATATGCGATCAGTGTTCTGTCCTCACCAAAAAGGAAAATCAAGTTCCATTCTAGGTGAACTGCAATCACTCTATAGTCCACATCGCAAACATCATAACCAAATTGAATATTGTTCTGTCCAAATATCTCCAGCGTGGTCACCGTATGCTTCAATGTCAAGTTATCAGTACCATAGTCTTCTAGGATCTAGAATGAAAGCTGAGACTTTCTGAACATACTAGCAGTACATAAACACAACTAACCCCGAGCTTCATGGATGGAGATTGCTTCACCACGTAGCCTATGAATTTTCCTCTATGTCTTTCCCTGCATATCAATAGCAACTATCTAGGACAACTCCAGCCAGTGCATAAAACCATTAAGAAACACAATTGTTGAATATGTGTATACAACACCCTTGCCCCATTCAGATTCATTAAACATCCATGTTGCACTCTTAGATGAGTAGATTGTAACACCTCTGGTGTTTTAACCTAGCACTAAAAATTGACATGTCATCATATGCATTGCAAAGCATTCATAAAGTAGAAAATTTTGAATGCATTCACTAAATAAGGTTTATTTCATAATGTTGTTATTTCATGTTGTGTGATTCAAAACCCTAAATAAAGATCATGGCTACAATGGTCAAAATTCATGTGATCGTGTGAGTTCATGTGTCTTTTGACTCAAATAACCCTAATGGGCCATGTTACTGGTCAAAAATCAAAATTTAAGTAAAAGGAAGACAAATCAAATTTGAATTCAAATT